>NW_025533456.1:2345000-2495000 GCF_020615455.1 Coregonus clupeaformis
TTCTACAATGTAGAAAATAGTAAAAATAAAGAACCCTTGAATGAGTAGGTGTGTCCAAACTTTTGACTGGTACTGTATGTATGGAGTAAAAGTAGTGGAATGTTAGCAGAAACAGACTGGTACCCAGGCTAGGTTGAATGACTACTAGCACTATTGTGTACGTATGTCAGTAATATAGTACAATGTGTGTATTGTTTCTCGGTCTATGGCATTGTTGATATGTTGTAGTTGGCAGTAGTCTTCTATTGTGATTATATCATATCATACTGTACAGTCGTGGTCAAAAGTTGAGAATGACACAAGTATTGGTCTTCACAAAGTTCGCTGCTTCAGCGTTATGAGATATTTTTGTCAGATGTTACTATGGTATACTGAAGTATAATTACAATCATTCCATAAGTGTCAAAGGCTTTTATTGACAATTACATTAAGTTTATGCAAAGAGTCTATATTTGCAGTGTTAACCCTTCTTTTTCAAGACCTCTGCAATCCACCCTGGCATGCTGTCAATTAACTTCTGGGCCACATCCTGAATGATGGCAGCCCATTCTTGCATAATCAATGCTTGGAGTTTGTCAGAATTTGTGGGGTTTTGTTAGTCCACCTGCCTCTTGAGGATCGACCACAAGTTCTCAATGGGATTAAGGTCTGGGGAGTTTCCTGGGCATGGACCCAAAATGTCAATGTTTTGTTCCCCGAGCCACTTAGTTATCACTTTTGCCTTATGGCAAGGTGCTCCATCATGCTGGAAAAGGCATTGGTCATCACCAAACTGTTCTTGGATGGTTGTGAGAAGTTGCTCTCGGAGGATGTGTTGGTACCATGCTTTACTCATGGCTGTGTTCTTAGGCAAAATTGTGAGTGAGCCCACTCCCTTGGCTGAGAAGCAACCCCACACATGAATGGTCTCAGGATGCTTTACTGTTGGCATGACACAGGACTGATGGTAGAGCTTACCTTGTCTTCTCCGGCAAGGTGTTTTCCGGATGCCCCAGACAATCGGAAAGGGGATTCATCAGAGAAAATGACTTTACCCCAGTCCTCAGCAGTCCAATCCCTGTACCTTTTTCAGAATATCAGTCTGTCCCTAATGTTTTTCCTGAAGAGAAGTGGCTTCTTTGCTGCCCTTCTTGACACCAGGCCATCCTCCAAAAGTCTTTGCCTCACTGTGCGTGCAGATGCACTTGCACCTGCCTGCTGCCATTCCTGAGCAAGCTCTGCACTGGTGGTGCCCCGATCCCGCAGCTGAATCAACTTTAGGAGACAGTCCTGGCACTTGCTGGACTTTCTTGGGCGCCCTGACGCCTTCTTCACAACAATTGAACCTCTCTCCTTGAAGTTCTTGATGATCCGATAAATGGTTGATTTAGGTGCAATCTTACTAGCAGCAATATCCTTGCCTGTGAAGCGCTTTTTGTGCAAAGCAATGATGACGGTACGTGTTTCCTTGCAGGCAACCATGGTTAAAAGAGGAAGAACAATGATTTCAAGCGCCACCCTTCTTTTAAAGCTTCCAGTCTGTTATTCTAACTCAATCAGCATGACAGAGTGATCTCCAGCCTTGTCCTCGTCAACACTCTCACCTGTGTTAATGAGAGAATCACTGACATGATGGCAGCTGGTCCTTTTGTGGCAGGGCTGAAATGCAGTGGGATTTTTGGGGATTAAGTTTATTTTCATGGCAAAGAGGGACTTTGCAATTAATCTGATCACTCTTCATGACATTCTGGAGTATATGCAAATTGCCATCATCAAAACTGAGGCAGCAGACTTTGTGAAAATTAGTATTTGTGTCATTCTCAAAACTTTTGACCACGACTGTAAACTCTACTCATAAACTGATTGCATTTCTCTCCCTCTATTTCTCTACAACACTTTACTGTGATCTTTCATGGTCTTTGTGCGTACTCTCTCTCTCTCTACTGGTGTGTTTACAGTACAGTATATGTGTGTGTGCTGGCGTGTGTGTGTTTAGGCTGGGCTCTCTCTGAGGGCTCTGTAGCAGCAGAAGCTTTCCTAATTGAGTTAGCTGTGGTAACATGAGTGGCAGCTGGCTTTCCAGGAATAGACTCAACAATGGAGAGGAGGCTGCTCCACGCACGCACCAGGATTATGAGTATTTTAGTGTTCCTATGGAGCATGTCCTGTATTATTAGTATGTCGTATGCAAGCTAATGCAGAAGATTTGAAGAGCATGTGTGTGTTTTGTGTTCTGTGAGATTAAGTGTATGTGTGTTTACTGTTCAGAGTATCACTTTGACACAGTCTCTGCACAGGTGTGTGTGTAATCTGGAAGCAGCATTACCTGTCAGGTGAAAGACCTCAGGGGAGGAAACATACACAAGTGTTTTCCATTAGCTCTGTCCGTCGCCTAATCAGCCGGTTACAGGCTAATTTTCAGCCGGCTACTTTTTCCACTTCATATTAACTAGGCTACTTTTCATTTAAACGTTTTCAATTCGCTAGTCCGTCGAGCCCTCTCCCGCTAGAATGAACAATATGCATCTTCTAGCGATCTATTGATAGGATAGGCGCCTGCCAGTCACAAAGCGAGTGGTGACAGGAAACCGCTGTCTGCTGTTTGTCCCGCCTCCCGGTATTTGTGTGCGTTGTGGTTGGGTGCAGTCGAATTTCTTCACACAGAGGGAAAGAGCATGATGCTCATGAATTTGCAAGTCCCATGTGATGTAAGTGGCAATGATGAGTTGAAATCCATGACTAATTATTGTTTTTTGGCACATTCATTTATTTTCTTTCACGTGTTTCACATAGCCAGCCACACGGAGTCGTGGTGCACAGTAGGCTATTTACTGTGCTTTGATTGAAAAATAAACAGCAAGTGTTGACTAGTTTATAAAAGATGTGGAACTGACTGACTAAAGTCGATCCTGTAAAACCCTTTGCCATTCATAAATCATGCAGCGTGGTTATACACCGAGTGCATAAAACATTAAGAACACCTACTCTTTCCATGACAGACTGAACAGGTGAATCCAGGTGAAAGCTATGATCCCTTATTGATGTCACTCGTTAAATCCACTTCAATCCGTGTAGATGAAGGGGAGGAAACAGGTTAAACTAGGATTTTTAAGCCTTGAGACATGTATTGTGTATGTGTGCCATTCAGACGGTGAATGGACAAGACAAAATACTTAAGTGCCTTTGAACGGGGTGTGGTTAGTAGGTGCCAGGTGCCCCGGTTTGTGTCAAGAACTGCAACGCTGTTTTTCACGCTCAACAGTTTCCGGCATGCAGTGCTTCATTTGAGCCGCTTCACCGTTCTGTTTTGGACTGTTTCGTTCAGGAACCTATTTGGCCGGATCCGGTACCTCTATTGGCATAGAAAATTGTCACTTTTTGCTAATAAAAGCAATGAAAGTTCATTTGAATGGCCTCTTCGTTAATTCCCCACCCCCAAAAAAAAAAAAAAACGTAATGTGAAATAGATTTTCAGCCCAAGCCTGATATTGTAAATTGATTCGGGTTGGGAGGGCCCGGGTTTATGGTTTGCGCAACATTGTAATTTATGTTTGAGACCAATGCGTAGTCATGGCTGTGTGAGAAGTGTGCCTGTATCGCTCACAGAACTAGAATGAGATTCACTTTCTATGATCTCTCTGTTCTGATAGACATGAGCCTGTGACTCATCTCTCCAGCGTTGTACTTCATTTATTTCCATATAGAATCGTAGCTGCGTGAAGAGTTCTGGAGGAACTGCAGCACCCCTGATACATTGAAATCAATTTGCCAAAGTTATAGAATTACTGCTGTCTGTTCAGAAATAAATGAAATAATTCAGAATAGCCTACTACACCACGAGAAGGCCCATAGAGGATCAATAGCTTATTTTATTTTTAATTGCCTAGCTGTGGATCGTGTGTAGCCCAATAACAAGGCATAGCCTAGTCTCGAAAGCGCGGCAAATCTGTCAGTGAACAAACAGCATGCAGACAAAACAGGCTTTTTTTTTTGATTATCTGCAGATAAATTATGAAAATATTTGACTGCAGGAACAATAGGTAGTGGAGTGCCTCATTCTGGTCAAAATATGATCATTAGGGTCCTCACGGATACCAGGAATTAAAACGGAATTCAACAATACACGGGCCCCCGTGTAGCTCAGTTGGTAGAGGATGGCGATTGTAACGCCAGGGTTGTGGGTTCGATTCCCACAGGTAGCAGGTATGAGGGGAATTTTTTTTTTTTTTTATGTATGCACTCACTAACTGTAAGTTGCTCTGGATAAGAGCATCTGCTAAATGACTAAAATGTAAATATTCAAAAATGTATTGAACTTATTAGTAGGGAATCAACTAAATGTATTGAAACGTAATTAATTTGCCCAAGTTTATCATAAAACATGAACAGAATACATAATTGATTAATATTTCCTGCAACTTTCTGAAGGGGCAACGAGAATGCCCGTCTGTGTGTGTGTGGTGCTGGCGTCTACCACTTTCAGCCTAGACCTTCTGAACTCGTAAATTTGGATAGCCATGCTAGCTTTGCCCTAATGTTGGTTCTAGCAAGCTAGCAAGCAGGCTAGGTAGTGCTAAGTATCAACAGCCAATCCAGTAGGGTCTGGAAACTATAGTAAGCTTCGTTTTGGTCAATAGCAACGCAATATACGCGACAAAGGTTCAGCTTTCCCCAACTTTGGTCCAGCCCTGTTCTTGCTCCTTTGCCCATGCTGGCATCGCCCAACAGTCCCCCGCCCACTTCGCTTCCCTTCATTGAAAATGAATGGGGCTCTGTTTTTTCATTGCTGCCAATATGCTAGATGGATTTCTGCCGTTTGTGTAACCGTTAGCAATAATGCTAATGAAAACGGGCTTCTAGTAGATGGAAAGGCTTTCCCAAAAACCTTCTCAATGAAATGTTAACTACAACAAAGTAGCGTATGCTTACCTGGAAGAATTATATCATGATTATTTGCATCAATCCGGTGGGTATTTGTTTTGCAAACTCTACCATCACATGTGAGCTACAAAAACACAGCTAAACAACAGCCTCTTGCACTTGAATTAAAGGGTAACTACACCCAAAACATTTATCTGATTCTTCCCATACGTCAAAAGTTGTCTTCTGATGTGGTTTAAGAATTGTTGTGGACTTAGACCATCCAATTTTGTTTTTCTATTTAAAAAAGTGAGAAAAAAAAAAGCTTTTGGAGTGAAACCCTGAAAAGAAAATAGGAAAGACAGAAACCTGGAAAAACAAAACGGAATGAGAAAGAACAAAATGGAACTAGGCAAACAATTTAACTGATTTCATAGGGCCCTACCTAATGATAAATGTAAAATCTGAAAGATATAATCCTTAAGACTGATATAATCCTTTAATTTTTTATTTTATTTAACCTCATAATAATGTGAGCTATTTACTTAATTTTTCTGTTTTATTAAAATACATAATTTGAAGAACAAACATTGTGGAAATTCATATCATGCAGTAAAACTGTAAATAAGACTTTACATTTCAAGAGAAGTTAAAAAAGGTTTAATGTTCTCTTACTTAAAAATAGGCCTGATCATATTTATTTATTTATTTTATTTAACCTTTATTTATCCAGGTAAGCCAGTTGAGAACAAGTTCTCATTTACAACTGCGACCTGGCCAAGATAAAGCAAAGCAGTGTGATAAAAAAACAACACAGTTACATATGGGGTAAAACAAAACATAAAGTCAAAAATACAACAGAAAATAGAAAATACATATACAGTGTCCAAATGTAGCAAGTTATGGAGGTAAGGCAATAAACAGGCCATAGTGCAAAATAATTACAATTAGTATTAACACTGGAATGATACATGTGCAAGAGATGATGTGCAAATAGAGATACTTGGGTGCAAATGAGCAAAATAAATAACAATATGGGGATGAGGTAGTTGGGTGGGCTAATTTCAGATGGGCTGTGTACAGGTGCAGTGATCGGTAAGGTGCTCTGACAACTGATGCTTAAAGTTAGTGAGGGAGATAAGAGTCTCCAGCTTCAGAGATTTTTTCAGTTCGTTCCAGTCATTGGCAGCAGAGAACTGGAAGGAATGGCGGCCAAAGGAGGCGTTTGCTTTGGGGATGACCAGTGAGATATACCTGCTGGAGCGCATACTACGGGTGGGTGTTGCTATGGTGACCAATGAGCTAAGATAAGGCTGGGATTTGCCTAGCAGTGATTTATAGATGGCCTGGAGCCAGTGGGTTTGGCGACTAATATGTAGTGAGGACCAGCTAACAAGAGCGTACAGGTCACAGTGGTGGGTAGTATATGGGGCTTTGGTGACAAAACGGATGGCACTGTGATAGACTACATCCAATTTGCTGAGTAGAGTGTTGGAGGCTATTTTGTAAATTACATTGCCGAAGTCAAGGATCGGTAGGATAGTCAGTTTTACGAGGGCATGTTTGGCAGCATGAGTGAAGGGGTTTGACAAGTTGCAGCGGAAGGTGCAGAGCTGGTGACCGGGGTAGTGGTAGCCAGGTGGAAAGCATGGCCAGCCGTAGCAAAATGCTTGTTGAAATTCTCGATTATTGTAGATTTATCAGTGGTGATAGTGTTTCCTAGCCTCAGTGCAGTGTGCAGTGCTCTTATTCTCCATGGACTTTACAGTGTCCCAAAACTTTTTGGAGTTAGTGCTACAGGATGCAACATTTCTGTTTGAAAAAGCTAGCCTTTGCTTTCCTAACTACTTGTGTATATTGGTTCCTAACTTCCCTGAAAAGTTGCATATCGCGGGGGCTATTCGATGCTAATGCAGTACGCCACAGGATGTTTTTGTGCTGGTCAAGGGCAGTCAAGTCTGAGGAGAACCAGGGGCTGTATCTGTTCTTAGTTCTGCATTTTTTTGAATGGGGCATGCTTATTTAAGATTGAGAGGAAAGCACTTTTAAAGAACAACCAGGCATCCTCTACTGACGGAATGAGATCGATATCCATCCAGGATACCTGGGCCAGGTCAATTAGGAAGGCCTGCTTGCTAAAGTGTTTTAGGGAGCGTTTGACAGTGATGAGGGGTGGTCGTTTGACCGCGGACCCATTACGGACGCAGGCAATAAGGCAGTGATCGCTGAGATCCTGGTTGAAGACAGCAGAGGTGTATTTAGAGGGTAAATTAGTCAGGATGATATCTATAATGGTGCCCATGTTTACGGATTTAGGGTTGTACCTGGTAGGTTCCTTGATAATTTGTGTGAGATTGAGGGCATCTAGTTTGGATTGTAGGATGGCCGGGGTGTTAAGCATATCCCAGTTTAGGTCACCAAGCAGTACGAACTCTGAGGATAGATGGGGGGCAATCAATTCACATACAGTGGGGAAAAAAGTTTAGTCAGCCACCAATTGTGCAAGTTCTCCCACTTAAAAAGATGAGAGAGGCCTGTAATTTTCATCATAGGTACACGTCAACTATGACAGACAAATTGAGAAAAAAAGATCCAGAAAATCACATTGTAGGATTTTTAATGAATTTATTTGCAAATTATGGTGGAAAATAAGTATTTGGTCACCTACAAACAAGCAAGATTTCTGGCTCTCACAGACCTGTAACTTCTTCTTTAAGAGGCTTCTCTGTCCTCCACTCGTTACCTGTATTAATGGCACCTGTTTGAACGTGTTATCAGTATAAAAGACACCTGTCCACAACCTCAAACAGTCACACTCCAAACTCCACTATGGCCAAGACCAAAGAGCTGTCAAAGGACACCAGAAACAAAATTGTAGACCTGCACCAGGCTGGGAAGACTGAATCTGCAATAGGTAAGCAGCTTGGTTTGAAGAAATCAACTGTGGGAGCAATTATTAGGAAATGGAAGACATACAAGACCACTGATAATCTCCCTCGATCTGGGGCTCCACGCAAGATCTCACCCGTGGGGTCAAAATGATCACAAGAACGGTGAGCAAAAATCCCAGAGCCACACGGGGGGACCTAGTGAATGACCTGCAGAGAGCTGGGACCAAAGTAACAAAGCCTACCATCAGTAACACACTACGCCGCCAGGGACTCAAATCCTGCAGTGCCAGACGTGTCCCTCTGCTTAAGCCAGTACATGTCCAGGCCCATCTGAAGTTTGCTAGAGTGCATTTGGATGATCCAGAAGAGGATTGGGAGAATGTCATATGGTCAGATGAAACCAAAATAGAACTTTTTGGTAAAAACTCAACTCGTCGTGTTTGGAGGACAAAGAATGCTGAGTTGCATCCAAAGAACACCATACCTACTGTGAAGCATGGGGGTGGAAACATCATGCTTTGGGGCTGTTTTTCTGCAAAGGGACCAGGACAACTGATCCGTGTAAAGGAAAGAATGAATGGGGCCATGTATCGTGAGATTTTGAGTGAAAACCTCCTTCCATCAGCAAGGGCATTGAAGATGAAATGTGGTTGGGTCTTTCAGCATGACAATGATCCCAAACACACCGCCCGGGCAACGAAGGAGTGTTGCCCAGCGACAGCCCCAAAACATCACTGCTCTAGAGGAGATCTGCATGGAGGAATGGGCCAAAATACCAGCAACAGTGTGTGAAAACCTTGTGAAGACTTACAGAAAACGTTTGACCTGTGTCATTGCCAACAAAGGGTATTTAACAAAGTATTGAGAAACTTTTGTTATTGACCAAATACTTATTTTCCACCATAATTTTTCTCATTTTGTCTGTCATAGTTGACGTGTACCTATGATGAAAATTACAGGCCTCTCTCATCTTTTTAAGTGGGAGAACTTGCACAATTGGTGGCTGACTAAATACTTTTTTCCCCACTGTATGGTGTCCAGGGCACAGCTGGGGGCTGAGGGGGGTTTGTAGCAAGCGGCAACAGTGAGAGACTTATTTCTGGAAAGGTGGATTTTTAGAAGTAGGAGCTCAAACTGTTTGGGCACAGACCTGGATAGTATGATAGAGCTCTGCAGGCTATCTCTACAGTAGATTGCAACTCCACCCCCTTTGGCAGTTCTATCTAGACGGAAAATGTTGTAGTTGGGGATGGACATTTCTGAATTTTTGGTGGCCTTCCTAAGCCAGGATTCAGACACTGCTAGAACCACCCGAGTGGCGCAGTGGTCTAAGGCACTGCATCGCAGTGCTAGCTGTGCCACTAGAGATCCTGGTTCAAATCCAGGCTCTGTCGTAGCTGGCCACGACAGGGAGACCCATGGGGCGGCGCACAAGTCGTCCAGGGTAGGGGAGGGAATGGCCGGCAGGGATGTAGCTCAGTTGGTAGAGCATGGCATTTGATTCGCACGGGGGGCCAGTATGAGAAAAACGAACAAAAAAACATGTATGCACTCATTAACTGTAAGTCGCTCTGGATAAGAGCGTATGCAAAAACAAAACGAAAAAAATAAATACATAAAAAAACATCAGTATAGGGCTCTGACACACCAGTATCGTTTGCTGTACTGTACTGTACTTAGCACCTCTGAAAACCTCTGAGTCCGAGCCTATACACTCGTGGGAATTGGCGTATATGGCTAGGGCTAAATTGAAATGTTTCTTATATGTGAAATGCATATGCATAACCATGGTAGCAATTGAAAGAGAACAGTTTAGAGATAATGGGAAAATTATTAGACCAAAGGTGAGTACACAACAGTTCAACTGACACAAGACTGAATCTAAACATTAGACTTGATTTTATGTGCATTTTACATTTACTATACTTTTCACCGCATTTGTTGATAACAAAATCTGAAAATGCTCTGGATACATTGAGTAACATGATAAGACTATTCCTGGAAAATGTGGGGTAGGTGCAACATAAGACCAAAACATTACAAGGGTTTGAGTGAGAGGACTAATTGGTGTCTTTAAGTGGCCACACACACCTCTCAAAAGTCTGCACATTTCCAAAACACTTTTATGACATTTACATTTTAACATTTTAGTCATTTAGCAGATGCTCTTATCCAGAGCGACTTACAGTTAGTGAGTGCATACATTATTTATATTTTTTTATACTGGCCCCCCGTGGGAATCGAACCCACAACCCTGGCGTTGCAAACACCATGCTCTACCAACTGAGCTCCATCCCTGCCGGCCATTCCCTCCCCTACCCTGGACGACGCAGGGCCAATTGTGCGCCGCCCCACTCAAAGAAGAGTCTTCAACTGTACTACTTTTTTTTAGCTCTCCTAGCTGTGCCGTTGAGGAACTAGAGCAAGCACACTTGTAGTTGTTTTGTTTGGAACACAGCCCTGCATCCCTGCCATCACACAATTACTGTTATCGTTTATGTAATCCAAAAACAGTCCATTATAAATCGCAATCTGGGTCAGGTGGGCATGATTTGAAAGCTTGCTCTATTGCCAACATGACTAGCTAATTTTTCAAAATATGATCTTAGTGTTAGGCTTTCACAAGGCAATTCAGAGAAACAGATCGTAATTTTGTTACGCATAGAAAGGAGTCAAGAGTGCAATCAGCTGTGTGTGCGGTGACTAATTTTCTTCACAATAAACAAACATAGGCTCATTCTGTTTAGAACAACCCAGGGTATGACGACATGTCATATATATATTTTTTTTCTTTTCTCAAAGGTTTTTTTATTTGCCATTTTTTAGGATTATACAGATAACACAGACAGAACAAGTAGAGTGCAGAACACACACGGATCCCCTACAAAATCAAACCCACCCCAACCCTCCCATGCTCTAACATAGCCCCACCCCAAAATCAGACTTAAAGCTGGCATGATATACAATGAGTAATATATAATTAAATAGTTTTAAAAAATACAAATATTATAAAACAGAGTAAAAAAAAAAAAGAGTAAAAATAATTATACAAATTCTAATTTGGGTTGGTTTATGGAGTTGTGAAATTAGCTGGGTCCATGTCTTCTACAAAGGATAAGAAAGGTTGCCAGATATTATAAAAGGTAATTGCAGATCCCCTAACCCAGTAGCTTATTTTCTCTAGCTTGAGATGTTGCATATTTTCCTTTATCCAATGGTTAAAAGGTGGAGGAAACCGATGCTTCCACTTAAATAGTATAAGACGTCTAGCTAGAAGAGTAGTAAATGCCAGCATGTTGCCATATAGCTGTTTAGAGGGGCCTCCTGTGGTGCCACTCCCAATAATGCAATAAAGGCAGAAGGTTCTATAGGTCTCTCCAGTATCTTAGAAAACATCTCAAAAATTGATATCCAGAAATCTGTCAATTTCGGGCATGTCCAAAACATGTGCAATAAAGTAACAGGAGCCTTAAGTGGGATCTATTTCTGGTCTAATCTTGGATAATTTTGCCTTTGACCAATGCAGCCGATGAACCATTTTAAATTGAATTACAGCATGTCTTAGACATATAGATGAAGAATGTATTCCCTGAAGCATACTCTGCCAAGTTTAGTCTGAAGGTTGTTCACCTAAATCCTATTCCCTTTGGTTCTTAATAGAGTTCAGGGAATCCAGATTGTGCGAGTTTAATAACGTATAAATCAAGCTTATGCCGTCTTTGATATAAGGGTTCACTTTAAAAATAGAATCTAGAAGGGAGGTAGGTGGGCGTGATGGGAAGTGACTAGAGTACAACATGTCATCTTGTAACTGTACATCAAACATAGTGATCATAAACGTTGACACTCTGACATGAGTTTTATGATTTGGAGGGTGTTTGCGTTGCTTGTATGACATCAAAGCTGTATTTATTATAATCCTCAACGTCTCATCTTTCAAAATACATTGTCATCTTAATTTACAGCATTTCCCTAACTCAGACAACAAACATTTTTGCTAAAGTTGGCCAATCACCGGGAGTGATGGGGGCAACTTCTTGTTGCACGCGGTGCTCAAGTGCTCCAATATAGGCACTTATTAGTGCCCAAATCTGCCATTTTCAATCCGTATACGGGTACAAGTGTAAAGGGCTACCAATACACTGATTCATACATTTTCAGTCATTTAATTGCAAAGTAATGTCTTTCTACACAATACCACAACACATTTTTACAATCTGGTAGGTAAACTTGATAAAGCATTCAATCATTTTGCTGTGTATTTCAGATGGAATCAAGGCATTATAATGTACTAATGGCCAAAAAAATAGAGCTCCTTCAGCAAAGAATTTCAAAACCCAAGGGGGCTAGACCCCCCGGACGGCTATTTCTTCAATTTGGCTGGCCACTCAGTGTACTTGTGGAACACACTGCACACTCTCGTCACACACAGACACACTCCGTCCACAGCTCGCTCGCTCTCACTCAATCACTCACTCACTCGCTCACTTGGCACCCAGAGGCCATGTTTTGTCTGCCCAAACCCTTCATTAAACCTGAGCCTCTCGAAGACTGATTAGTAGGCTTTGGCTGTAGACTGACATCCACAGGGCCACTCTCCACATTACCCCCTACTGACCACTCCCTGTAACTACACCTCCCGGCCTGCAGCGCTCCACTGCCTATAGCCTGCCCAGGGATTAATGAGTTCTCTCTCCCTGGGGGCCAGGGGCTGGGTTTTGTGTTTGTGTGTGTATTGGGGGGTGTATGGTGTGTGTTTGTGTGAGGGGAAGAAAGGGGGGGGAGGAGATTGACTGTGATGGATCTACTAAACAGGTATCTGGCTAATGTCTACATCTGTCAATGTGTGTTTCAAGTTTCAAGTTTTTAAATGTCACATGAACAAGTATAGTGAAATGCCTTTCTTGCAAGCTCTAAACCCAACAATGCAGTAATCAATAACAATGTAGTACTAAAAATAACACGGTAGAACAAAAACACACGAGAAAATAAGAGGAACACAATAAAGTCAGTAAGCATACTATATACAGGGTCAGTTCTGTGTGCGCGTCTTTGGATGGAGATCATTACCAGACAACTAGGCTTCTACAATGACCTGTATTTGTGTGTGTCGCTGGTAAACAGACTGCGTACTTACAACACAGATTTATCTAGACTGTTTACTTACAACTAGATACTGATTTAGACTGGGAATGAAAAAATATAAACCAAATATTTTATGATATTACGATAACAATATACATAATAACCCAGATTGCATTTGCAGACTATACAACCACAGCGCAGAGTAATAAGATAAAGCAGGGTCTATGGTTCCCTATTCACCGTCTCCTTAGGGCCCTCTCCTCTCTCCATCTCCTCTTTCTCTCCTTCTTTAAACCTCCTCCCCTTCCTCCTCCTCCTATTCCCTCTTTCCCCTTCTCTGGCCCCTTTCACACAAATGCAGGGGGAGGAGGGGGAGACAGCACAAAGGCCTAGGAGCTGTAAGCCTGCCCTGGGGGGATGGAAGGGAGGGGGAACGGCTTGTAGAGGACGGGGTACGGGGGTAACATGAGATCAGAAAGCCAGAACAGGAGCCAGGGAAAATGGGGGAGGGGAACAGAGAGGGTCAAGTTGGGAGGAGAGATGGGGAAGGAGAGAACAACAGTGATTTTGGGGTGGATTTTTAAAGAAGGGATTTGGGGAAAGACCAAAAAAACTTTCCAGGATTTGGGGTTCTTCAGCTGAATTAAATGCCAATTAACATTCACTAAAAGACTGACAGATGATCTGAGTACAACCATCTCCAGTCCATGTTATAATTTATCTCTAAAACAAATCTCTGTCTTTATTCTGCTATGCTCCTCTTGTCTACAGTGAGGGAAAAAAGTATTTGATCCCCTGTTGATTTTGTACGTTTGCCCACTGACAAAGACATGATCAGTCTATAATTTTAATGGTAGGTTTATTTGAACAGTGAGAGACAGAATAACAACAAAAAAATCCAGAAAAACGCATGTCAAAAATGTTATACATTGATTTGCATTTTAATGAGGGAAATAAGTATTTGACCCCTCTGCAAAACATGACTTAGTACTTGGTGGCAAAACCCTTGTTGGCAATCACAGAGGTCAGACATTTCTTGTAGTAGGCCACCAAGTCATTAAGATTTCGAGGCTGACGTTTGGTAACTCGAACCTTCAGCTCCCTCCACAGATTTTCTATGGGATTAAGGTCTGGAGGCTGGCTAGGCCACTCCAGGACCTTAATGTGCTTCTTCTTGAGCCACTCCTTTGTTGCCTTGGCCGTGTGTTTTGGGTCACTGTCATGCTGGAATACCCATCCACGACCCATTTTCAATGCCCTGGCTGAGGGAAGGAGGTTCTCACCCAAGATTTGACGGTACATTGCCCCGTCCATCGTCCCTTTGATGCGGTGAAGTTGTCCTGTCCCCTTAGCAGAAAAACACCCCCAAAGCATAATGTTTACACCTCCATGTTTGACGTTGGGGATGGTGTACTTGGGGTCATAGGCAGCATTCCTCCTCCTCCAAACACGGCGAGTTAAGTTGATGCCAAAGAGCTCGATTTTGGTCTCATCTGACCACAACACTTTCACCCAGTTCTCCTCTGAATCATTCAGATGTTCATTGGCAAACTTCAGACGGCCCTGTATATGTGCTTTCTTGAGCAGGGGGACCTTGCGGGCGCTGCAGGATTTCAGTCCTTCACGGCCTTACCAATTGTTTTCTTGGTGACTATGGTCCCAGCTGCCTTGAGATCATTGACAAGATCCTCCCGTGTAGTTCTGGGCTGATTCCTCACCATTCTCATGATCATTGCAACTCCACGAGGTGAGATCTTGCATGGAGCCCCAGGCCGAGGGAGATTGACAGTTATTTTGTGTTTCTTCCATTTGCGAATAATCGCACCAACTGTTGTCACCTTCTTACCAAGCTGCTTGGCGATGGTCTTGTAGCCCATTCCAGCCTTGTGTAGGTCTACAATCTTGTCCCTGACATCCTTGGAGAGCTCTTTGGTCTTGGCCATGGTGGAGAGTTTGGAATCTGATTGATGGATTGCTTCTGTGGACAGGTGTCTTTTATGCAGGTAACAAACTGAGATTAGGAAGCACTCCCTTTAAGAGTCTGCTCCTAATCTCAGCTCGTTACCTGTATAAAAGATACCTGGGAGCCAGAAATCTTTCTGATTGAGAGGGGGTCAAATACTTATTTCCCTCATTAAAATGCAAATCAATTTATAACATTTTTGACGTGCGTTTTTCTGGATTTTTTGTTGTTATTGTCTCTAACTGTTCAAATAAACCTACCATTAAAAATTATAGACTGATCATTTCTTTGTCAGTGGGCAAACGTACAAAATCAGCAGCAAATACTTTTTTCCCTCACTGTATATACATTTATTTAAAAAGGTGCTACGCCTAGAATTTCTCCCCCATGTGGAAGCTAGGTGAATTGCAACAGCACTAGGCTGCATTCAAAACAAATCTCCCCCTGCATCCCATTTTCCCATAACATGGCGGAGACTCGCGCTTGAACCTTTTATTTTCATTTTGGTCCACAAACAGCTGTAAAAACATGATTTAGATGGTACAATGATTCCCTAAACTATTCAGTGCTTGTTTTCACACATGAACTGAAATTGAGCGAACGGTGTCGAATTTTTGCAACCGAAATGACAGCGATTTCTACATTGGCCGCTTGACTCGATATCTACTAGATAACACACCCACAAAGTCTAAACAGCTTTCCCATTTTGACAACAGATGCCGCTCCAGCGGGAAAAATCTATAGGCAAATATCACACCAAATCACAACACTGGCGGGTAAGTAGTACTGTGAAACACTATCATTCCACTATTACTGCAGATATATTATGGACATTTTCTGAAATTACAATGCAAACATTCTAAGACATTGTATGTGTGTTGAGTAGGTAACACTATATATTCATTAGTACAGCATGTTTCTATGCGTGTGTATCAGGGTTTCTGTTAGCCGGTAAAACATAGAAATGCAGATAAATAAAATTGGCACCGGCCAATTGTCCCAGAGAAGAAAAAAAATCAAATTTCGAAATAATAATTTTTTGCCTATTCATTGATGTAAATACCAGTTGATGAAAATACATTTGACCGGTCATGCTTATCAGTCTATGGGTTAATTTGCATAATGTCACGTTTTTATTATGTAGCCTAGGCCTACTGGTTGTATAAATGTGGGATCGATCGTCCCACAACTGTCCCAGAGTCTGTTTGGGCTATTTCTTTCTCGACAAGCTGACCAATAGAATAAGTAAACTTTTCTACTATGGGGGATAGTAGATTGACAGGCTCATAGGTGACACATCCATAAGGCTAGGGGAAGCTTTCCCTAAGTAAACTGAATTAAATTGCCAAAATGATACGGCCTAATTAGCCTACCCTGTCTATACAGAAATAAATACATTCATTCAAAATAGGCTACTAAAGCATGACTTGGCCACAGAGGTTCATTAGCTTCCCCTAGCCTTAAAAAAAGTTGTGGGTTGTTTTAAATCTACAGTCAGAAGGAAAGGCAGCGCGTGAAATGTGGGCAGCGCGCGCTGCAAATACCAAATAGATTATTGTTGAGTTGTGACTGTCAGTGAAAAGTAGAGGCCCAGCAAGGCATACCTCCTGAGTGGCGCAGTGGCTAGCTGTGCCACTAGAGATCCTGGTTCGAATCCAGACTCAGTCGGGAGACCCATGGGGCGGCGCACAATTGGCCCAGCGTCATCCAGGGTAGGGGAGGGAATGGCAGGCAGGGATGTAGCTCAGTTGGTAGAGCATGGCGTTTGCAACGCCAGGGTTGTGGGTTCGATTCCCACGGGGGGGGCAGTATGAAAAATAAAATAAACAAATAATGTATGCACTCACTAACTGTAAGTCGCTCTGGATAAGAGCGTCTGCTAAATGACTAAAATTGAAATATTTCTAGATTTTATTGCGGGAAAACATAGTTTGGAAAGTAAATGGCTATTGCTGTAAAGAGAAGACAACGAAAAGACTAATCTGTCTTTTAGTTATCAAAATTCTCAACTTAATTGAGCGAACAACAGTAGTCCAATAGCCTATCTTATTGGCACCAGCAGAGAACATCAGCCATACATGACTGCATGACCAGGCACGACTCCAACACCATCATTAAGTTTGCCGACGACACAACAGTGGTAGGCCTGATCACTGACAACGATGAGACAGCCTATAGGGAGGTCAGAGACCTGGCCGTGTGGTGCCAGGATAACAACGTCTCCCTCAACGTGACCAAGACAAAGGAGATGATTGTGGACTACAGGAAAAAAAAAGAGGACTGAGCACGCCCCCATTCTCATCGACGGGGCTGTAGTGGAACAGGTTGAGAGCTTCAAGTTCCTTGGTGTCCACATCCCCAACGAACTATCATGGTCCAAACACACCAAGACAGTCATGAAGAGGGCACGACAAAGCCTATTCCCCCTCAGGAGACTGAAAAGATTTGGCATGGGTCCTCAGATCCTCAAAAATGTCTACAGCTGCACCATCGAGAGCATCCTTACTGGTTGCATCACCGCCTGGTATGGCAACTGTTCGGCCTCCGACCGCAAGGCACTACAGAGGGTAGTGCGTACGGCCCAGTACATCACTGGGGCCAAGCTTCCTGCCATCCAGGACCTCTATACCAGGCGGTGTCAGAGGAAGGCCCTCAAAATTGTCAAAGACTCCAGCCACCCTAGTCATAGACTGTTCTCTCTGCTACCGCACGGCAAGCGGTACCGGAGTGCCAAGTCTAGGTCCAAAAGACTTCTCAACAGCTTCTACCCCCAAGCCATAAGACTCCTGAACAGCTAATCATGGCTACCCGGACTATTTGCACTGCCCCCCCCACCCACCCCCACTCCATCTTTTTATGCTGCTGCTACTCTGTTAATGATTTATGCATAGTCACTTTAACTCTACCCATATGTACATATTACTTCAACTACCTCAACTAGCCGGTGCCCCCGAACATTGACTCTGCACCGGTACCCCCCTGTATATAGCCTCCCTACTGTTATTTTATTTTGCTCTTTTTTTCTCAACACTTTTTTGTTGTTGTTTTATTTTACTTTTTAATTAAAAATAAATGCACTGTTGGTTAAGGGCTGTAAGTAAGCATTTCACTGTAATGTCTGCACCTGTTGTATTCGGCGCATGTGGCCAATAACATTTGATTTGATTTGATATCCCCATTGAATGTGCACTGCGCATATTCTCTTTTTATCATTGTTGGGTCAGTGAGACTTAAAAGTTTGTTTTTGGACAATAGTTTCTTCTTCTCATAGGCCTATTATATAGACTGTCGTTTTTATTGATCTGTTTGTCAGTGTCAGCAGAGTAGGCTACCCTGTAATTTGTCGTATTAAAAAAAAAGATTCTGCTAATGTCTCCAGTCATATACAGTGTAGTAGAATTGCATGAAATGTGTTTTTCCCCTGCAAAGAAAGAAGAAACGTATCTCATATAGCCTATAGCCCAGGCCTCTTCGCGTGTAATGCGGTGGGTCGAGGTCAGGCGCAGGACACAGAACTCGAAGAAACGTACTTTACTGAGAAATGAGTAAAGAATACAATACAGCAATATCTCCACACAGGGAGGAACTAACCCGCTCACAAACGACAAACGACACACGAAACGAAAACAACCACGCACAAAATACATTGGGAGCCACTGGGATAAATAGGGAAGGCGTGATTACAATAATGGGCAACAGGTGTATGACAATATACAACAGGTGCAACATAGAACATAGATCGGCAGCAGCTAGTATTCCGTTGACGACGAACGCCAAAGCCTGCCCGAGCAAGGAGGAGGGGCAGCCTCGGCAGAATCCGTGACAGTACCCCCCCCCACGATGCGCGGCTTCTGCCGTGCGTCAACACCGGCCTCGGGGACGGCCAGGAGGACGCGGCACGGGGCGAGTCGGGTGATTACGGTGGAAATCCCTCAACATGGAGGGATCGAGGATGTCCCTCCTAGGGACCCAGCACCGCTCCTCCGGACCGTACCCCTCCCACTCCACGAGATACTGCAGGCCTCCCACCCGACGCCTCTAATCTAAGATGGAACGGACCGAGTACGCCGGTGCCCCCTCGATGTCCAGTGGTGGCGGAGCAACCTCCCGTATCTCAGACTCCTGGAGTGGACCAGCTACCACCGGCCTGAGGAGAGACACATGGAACGAGGGGTTAATACGACACTCAGGAGGAAGCTGTAACCTATAACAAACCTCGTTCAATCTCCTCAGGACTTTGAATGGCCCCACAAACCGCCGACCCAGCTTCCGGCAGGGCAGGCGAAGGGGCAGGTTTCGGGTCGAGAGTCAGACCCGGTCCCCCGGTGCATACACCGGAGCCTCACTGCGGTGGCGGTCGGCGCTCGCCTTCTGCTGCCCGATGGCCCGCTGCAGGCGCACACGGGCAGCGTTCCATGTCTCCTGCGAGCGCCGAAACCATTCATCCACCAGAACCGGCTGATAACCTAATACACACGGGAATGGAGTAAGGTTAGTGGAGGAGTGGCGGAGTGAGTTTTGGGCCATCTCTGCCCAGGGGAGGAAAACCAACCACTCCCCCCGCCGGTCCTGGCAATACGACCTCAGAAACCTACCCACCTCCTGGTTGACTCTCTCCACCTGCCCGTTACTTTCAGGGTGAAACCCTGAGGTCAGGCTGACTGAGACTCCCAGACGTTCCATGAACGCCCTCCAAACCCTCGAGGTGAACTGGGAACCCCGATCAGACACTATATCCTCAGGTATCCCATAGTGCCGTAAGACGTGTGTAAATAGGGCCTCAGCAGTCTGTAGGGCCGTAGGGAGACCGGGCAGAGGAATGAGGCAGCAGGACTTAGAAAACCGATCCACAACGACCAGGATCGTGGTATTCCCTTGTGAGGGGGGAAGATCCGTCACGAAATCCGAACGGGTAGGGGTTGCAATTTTCCTCTGGGCAGGTGTCTAGGAGCCTTACACTGGGCGCACACCGAGCAGGAAGAAACAAAACCCCTTACGTCCTTAGCTAAGGTGGGCCACCAGTTCTTCCCACTAAGACAATGCACTGTCCGACCGATACCAGGATGACCAGAGGAGGGTGACGTGTGAGCCCAATTGATCAAACGATCGCGGACCTCCAGCGGGACGTACACCCGACCCTCTGGACATTGGGGAGGAGTGGGTTTGTTACGCAACGCCCGCTCAATGTCCACGTCCACCTCCCACACCACCGGTGCCACCAGACACGACGCCGGAAGTATGGGAGTGGGCTCCACGGAACTCCCCTCCGTGTCATACAGTCGGGACAGAGCATCTGCCTTAGCGTTCTGGGAACCTGGCCTGTATGACAGGGTGAAACAAAACCGGGTGAGAAACATTGACCACCTTGCCTGGCGAAGGTTTAATCTCTTCGCCGCCCGGATGTACTTCAGATTGCGGTGGTCAGTCAAAATGAGAAAAGGGTGGTTAGCCCCCTCAAGCCAATGTCTCCACGCTTTCAGGGCTTGGACCACGGCCAACAGCTCCCGGTCCCCCACATCATAGTTGCGCTCCGCCAGACTGAGCTTCTTAGAAAATAATGCACAGGGGCGGAGCTTGGGTGGTGTGCCCAAGCGCTGGGAAAGTACAGCACCTATCCCTGCCTCCGACGCGTCCACCTCAACCGTGAAGGCCAAGGAGGGATCTGGATGCGCCAGCACTGGAGCCGAGGTAAACAGGTTCTTCAGATGATTGAACGCCCTGTCCGCCTCCGCTGACCACCGCAGACGCACCGGTCCCCCCTTCAGCAACGAGGTAATGGGAGCCGCTACCTGACCAAAGCCCCGGATAAACCTCCGGTAGTAATTGGCAAATCCCAAAAATTGCTGCACCTCCTTCACCGTGGTTGGAGTCTGCCAATTACGCACGGCCGAAATGCGGTCACTCTCCATCTTCACCCCAGACGCGGACATGTGGTACCCTAGGAAGGAGATGGACTCCTGAAAGAACAGGCATTTCTCCGCCTTGGCATACAGGTCATGCTTCAACAGTCGTCCAAGTACTTTACGCACCAGGGACACATGCTCGGCCCGTGTAGCGGAGTATATGAGAATGTCGTCTATATACACCACTACACCCTGTCCGTGCAGATCCCTGAAAATCTCATCGACAAAGGCTTGGAAAACTGATGGAGCATTCATCAACCCGTATGGCATGACGAGGTACTCATAGTGTCCTGAGGTAGTGCTGAAAGCCGTCTTCCACTCATCTCCCTCCCGAATACGCACCAGATTATACGCGCTCCTGAGATCCAATTTCGTGAAGAAGCGCGCCCCGTGCAGTGATTCCGTCATACATGCTATCAGAGGTAAGAGATAGCTGTACTTGACAGTGATCTAATTTAGCCCACAGTAATCAATGCATGGGCGTAAACCCACCATCCTTCTTCTTCACGAAAAAGAAACTTGAGGAAACAGGTGAAGTGGAAGGCCGAATGTATCCCTGTCTCAGAGATTCTGAGACATACGTTTCCATAGTCGCCTTCTCCGCCTGTGACAGAGGATACACGTGACTCCGGGGAAGTGCAGCGCCTACCTGGAGATTTATCGCACAATCCCCCGGATGTTGGGTTGGTAATTTAGTCGCCCTCTTCTTACTGAAGGCGAGAGCCAAATCGGCATACTCAGAAGGAATGTGCACTGTGGAGACCTGGTATGGACTCTCCACCATAGTAGCCCCCAAGGAAACACCTACACACTTCCCTGAGTACTGACTGGACCATCCCTTGAGAGCCATCTGTTGCCAGGAAATAGTGGGATCATGAGTGGTTAACCAGGGAAGTCCCAACACCACAGGATACGCAGGAGAATCAATCAGATAGAGACTAATCCTCTCCTCATGACCCCCCTGCGTCCTCATTAAGAGTGGTGCGGTAACCTCCCTGATTAGACCTGACCCTAGCGGGCGACCATCTAATGCGTGGACAGGGAAGGGCACCTTAACACGAACAGTAGGAATCCCTAACCTATGAGAATATTGACGATTAATAAAATTCCCAGCTGCGCCTGACTCTATTAGCGCCTTATGCTGGGAATGAGGAGAAAACTCAGAAAAAACAACCTCTATACACAAATAACCAACAGGGAGCTCTGGGTGAGTCGGGTGCCTACTCACCTGAGATGGTCGACCAGTGCTCTGCTTACTGCCTCGACTCCCTGGGGACCCTCCCCAGCACCGGCCCACAGTGTCTCCTCTGCGTCCACAGTTGGTGCAGTCGACGGCCCCTCTCCTGGTCTCCCTAAGCGCAGTACCTCCGAGCTCCATGGGGGTAGAGTCGGAGGTGCTGGGGGATGGAATGAATGGGCCCCGATCAGAACGTCCGCAGGTCTCCAACAGGTTATCCAGCCTGATGGACATCTCCACCAGTTGGTCCAGGTTGAGATTGGTATCCCTGCAGGCCAGTTCCCGCCGAACGTCCTCCCTAGTGGTCGATCAGGGCCCTCTCATTCCATCCGGCGCTGGCTGCCAACGTCCTGAACTCCAGCGCAAAATCCTGGGTACTCCTCTTCTCCTGTCGTAGGTGGAACAGACGCTCGCCCGCCGCTCTCCCCTCCGGTGGATGATCGAATACCGCCCGGAAGTGGCGGGTGAAATCCTCGTAGCGGAGCGATGTAGCGTCAATTCCTCCCCACTCGGCATTGGCCCACTCGAGCGCCTTCCCCGACAGTCAGGAGATGAGAGCGGACACGCTCTCGTATCCCGAGGGCGCCGGGTGAATAGTTGCCAGGTAGAGCTCTACCTGGAGAAGGAAACCCTGACACCCGGCTGGTGTACCGACATATGTCCTCGGGAGCGAGAGCCGAATCCCACTGGGTCCAGGTGGCGAAGGGGTGGACTGTGGTATGGGTGGTAGAGTGGTTGGAGGAGGTGTGGGAAGGCCACCTCTCTCCCAACGGTCCATAGTATTCATCATCCTCTCCATTGCAGTGCCGAGAGCCTGGATGATACTCTCCTGTTGTTGAAATCATTCCTCCATCGATTCGGACTGACTGGCTGTACCTGCTGACTCCATAATGGTGCGTGGTTCTGTCACGAGTGTCAGTGTAATGCGGTGGGTCGAAGTCATGCGCAGGACACAGAACTCGAAGAAACATACTTTACTGAGAAATTAGGAAAGAATACAATACAGCAATATCTCCACACAGGGAGGAACTAACCCGCTCACAAACGACACACGAAACGAAAACAACCACGCACAAAACACATTGGGAGCCACTGGGTTAAATAGGGAAGGCGTGATTACAATAATGGGCAACAGGTGTGTGACAATATACAACAGGTGCAACATAGAAACATAGATCGGCAGCAGCTAGTATTCCGGTGACGACGAATGCCGAAGCCTGCCCGAGCAAGGAGGGGCAGCCTCGGCAGAATCCGTGACAACACTATACACGCTCAGCCATGCATTGAACAGTCTTTTTTGTGAACAGTGATTGAGTTATATTATCCAATCTACTGATCACATTACGAATAGTGAACTATCTTACATAAGTCTGCAAATGCGATGATGCATGGAATGCTTTATTATAAAGGTGCATTTTTATGGGAAAAATGTGCTTCCCCAAACTTGAAAACTCACACTCCGCCTATGCAATGGCTAGTGATTTTGCTGTTCGTTACTGGTCTTGTGGGCTGAGGAAAAGTAAATGTGGACAGTTATTCAAACATCTTCAAAGTATGCATGTTCTGTTAAGATTAATTACCATCATCTAAATGTGAATTCTGTCAATCTGGCCACCGTGGGTTAGACGCCCTAATCAGGTTACACACCCAATGCATATGGGTCTGGTACATTTCTCAAATGTCTGGTAAATTAAAATGCTGACGGTTAAATGTCCAGCGCATCATAAGATCTCTATCCCTGATCACAAAACATTGTTCAGTAACACCCCGATCTCTTACCAATACATGTAACTAACTAACCAGCCTCTCCTCACCAGCCCCCTATAGAGTTGTAGTGTTGACAAACCTGTGTCCTCCTCTCCTCTCCTGCCCCACCTCTCTCTACACACACACTTATCTGACACCATCTATGATCTTACCAGGGACCTCTCACAACATTGGAAGGGTCTTTTACACAGGTGCGCACACACACCATGGTAACACTGAAGGAACAATTGGTGTAAAAGTAGGTTTGAGTGTTTCAGAGCGAGGCAGAGGGGTGCCAGGGAGGATGCCACTAACAGTTATGCCACCGTGCCAACCACAGAGGAGCGCTCTCTCTCTCTCTCTCTCTCTCTCTCTCTCTCTCTCTCTCTCTCTCTCTCTCTCTCTCTCTCTCTCTCTCTCTCTCTCTCTCTCTCTCTCTCTCTCTCTCTCTCTCTCTCTCTCTCTCTCTCTCTCTCTCTCTCTCTCTCTCTCTCTCTCTCTCCTCTCTCTCTCTCTCTCTCTTCTCTCTCTCTCTCTCTCTCTCTCTCTCTCTCTCTCTCTCTCTCTCTCTCTCTCTCTCTCTCTCTCTCTCTCCCCTTCTCCTCTCTCTCTCTCTCATCAACCACGCTTTGTCCATGTCTTCAGCAAGTGGGCACAGTGGATGATGTCATTTCCTTCTCTGTCCCCCTCTCTCCTCCCTCATTGTGATGCTCTGCTGACTGTCTCCATGAAGAGGAGTGAGAGAGCCTCTCGCTCTCTCTTCCCTACTCCCACGACTTCCTGCTGCCTCCCTCTAGAAGTCCTGAGTCAGATCTCTCTATCGCTCTCTCTGTTTCTCTGTCTGTATCCTCCAGTCTAGTTAAGGATTCATGTTCCTACATTATCCAGCCACAGTCATTCAAACAAAGAGCAATAGGAAGACATAAAAAGTGACAGAGGAGAGAGACTACGCAGACAGAAGGTGACTACGCAGACATTTGAGTCTCTGCAGCGTGTGTGTGTGCGCGTGTGTCTGTGATAGCTGTTGATGGACAGGGTTGTCGTGGTGATTGATGCCAGCGCTCAGCTCTCTGCTGGTTAATGGTCTGGATTTACCAGAAACAGGCCTGTAACAAACACACACACACTTTCATTCAAGGTAACCCTGAGAGTTATAGCGAATCTACTGGTATCATTTTGAATTTCATCAAACTATTACAGTGCCAGGCAACAGTAACCAAAAGGAAAGTGAGATTTTCAACAACAAAACAGCAAGACATCAATAATGTCATGATTACATTTCTGTATCAGCACACACAACCAACACTTCTCACTATGGACATGACTCTACCCCATACCTCCTCAAAATCATTTAGGTTTTTTCAGGCCAGTAACTACTTTCTATACCTCCCCCTCCAGCGCGCACACACACACACGCACAGCGAGTGACAGTGTTTGGCAGTCAGTGTGCGCTGGATCAGATCCATGGCCCGTGGTAACGTTAATGTAATAAAGCTGAGAGAGGCTGAATGATTGAGAGACCCAGGTGTGACTGTGTGAGGTCCTGGGGAGAGGGGGGACAGGGGTGTGTGTGCGTGTGTGTGTTTGTGTTTGTGTGTGTGTGTGTGTGTGTGTGTGTGTGTGTGTGTGTGTGTGTGTGCGTGTGTGTGTGCGTGTGTGTGTGTGTGAGAGATAGAAAGAAAAAGAGACTGGTGTGATGGCTGTTTCGCTCCAGGAAAGCAACCATGCTGAAAAGAGCTGCTGTGTGTGTGTGTGTGTGTTTTGGCTCCCACCCAGAAACACATCATAAAGCCCCACGTGACATGATGTCATGCTTTAACAAACAGAGTGATATAGAGAGAGAGAGAGAGGGAAGAGAGGTGGTGAACAAAATAGATATAAAGAGAGAGAAATAGTGGAGCGAGCGATAAAAAGAGAGGGGAGGGAAGTGCGAGGGCATCTGCCCAGCTACAGATCAAATCGACTACACACACGACTGGATTCCCTTTAAAGGCGTCAAGAGATATGTAAGAAATGTACTAAATGATTACAGTGAGAGCAAGCCAAAACCAGAACACACAAGACAGCCCAGTCACAGCAGAGAACAACAGCTGTGAACGAGGGAGAGGCCAGAAAACACATTGTAGCTCTCCTCTCTTTCTTCCAGCTATCATCCCTCTTATCATTACCGCTCATTAAACCATCGAGCTGTGATCATCTCAGTTAAAGTGACATACACATGGTTAAGGGAAAGGGCTAGGGACCTCACCACTGGAGCTATGCAATCAAACGCAAAACACAGAGACAGGCATATACAGACACAAACATACACAGACAAACACAGAGGCACAACACCAGCATATGTATAAATGCACAGACATCCACACAGACACACAGACTTACCCGGACAACAGCATGCTCCCTCTGACCAGACTGCCGCCCTTCAGGAGAGAAACGTCAAAGCATTCTGTCAATGCGATGAAGAATGCATTCAAATCAAAGTGCCTCTTTATCAGATGTAAACGTTTATCACAAGACAGGACTCCATACTAACCATTCACACACTCCATTTTGATTGGCTCCCTGCTGTTGCTGCACAGCCCTGACCATGATGTTAACTGCAGGTTCACATTTCTAATGTGTTCAGGTGATGCCAGGCTGGCAGCATACCGAGGCTGTGCCATGGTAGCTCTCCTGCTGTGAATAGAGAAGCATGTTAGTGCACTGACATTATCGCAGAAGAGCCTAGATGCCTGGCATGACAGGCAAGGGCTCACAGGCAAGGACTCACGTAGTCTGTCTGAGGAGCAATCATGGAGCTTACAAGACCATTGTGGTTAATAGGTATCATGTTCAGTTGTTGTTATAGAATAACACACTTATCCTGAACATGTTACAACATTGCCTTTACTTCTTCAGCCATGCTGAAACAAAGCAACCACTCAAACTGTGTTTTGTCGGAGTGTGTCAGCCCCTAGTGGATTTAAAATTGGATTTTGACATTTTGTTCCCAGACTAGGCATTCGCCTGCAATAGCTTTTCCATGTTTCGCACTTTTTTTTTTTTCACGATCCCATGTAGTTATAACCTGATAGTAACTCACTCATGGGGTACTCATTACTCAATGAGTAAAGTGTAAATCTATCCCCTTACGAAAAAAGATTGCAGTCAAATATATAACATCGACAGCGTCATGTGCAAAATGGTAAGCAGCATCATCTGGATATGTGTGCAACAAAAGTTCAACATTCACCTTTTGCAACCATTTCTGTCAAGCCGTCTACACATACACAAATCCAACGTATGCACCACACAGAACGCACTGCAACTGCCTCTGCAACGCAATGCTGCAAGGCAAACGCAGGGTTCCATTGGAAATGAATGCACTTCTGGTGTACCAAAATGCAATGGCTCTGTCGGTGTGATCGAAGCTTAACTGCATATGCTGCAAATACTGCATCCAAAATAACCGTTTTTTTTTTACTGCAGTAATGTTGCAGTACACTGCAATTATTCTGCAATTACTGCATCCAAAATACCACAGTCGACTGCAGTTACTGCACATTTACTGCAGTTCCAAAACTTTTTTTGTAAGAGTTAACTTCAAATAAACACTTCAGGTGGAGTTTTCCCCAATTAAGGTCAAGCCTAACTTACCTCTCCTTCGCAGAACCATGTCAAGATAAAACTAAACTGTCAACTCTGATTGTCAACTTCACTCCCGAAAAGATGGGGCTACATTTTACACTTTGAACACACCGACTGCGTCATTGCGCAAAATAGTATGCAGCATCATCTAGATATGTGTGCAACAAAAGTTCAACATTCACCTTCTGCTACCATTTCTGTCAACCCGTTTATGCATACAGTTTGACGCATACGTTCGATAAATCCAATGTATGCACCACACAGAACGCACTGCAACTGCCTCTGTAACGCAATGCTGCAAGGCAAACGCAGCATTCAATTGGAAATGAATGTACTTCTGGTGTACCAAAACGCAATGAGGCAGTCGGTGTGTTCGAAGCATAACACTTTGAACACACCAACTGTCTTGTTGTGCAAAATAGTATGCTGCATCATCTAGATATGTGCGCAACAAAAGTTCAACATTCACCTTCTGCTACCATTTCTGTCAACCCGTTTACGAATACAGTTTGACACATATGTTTGATAAATCCAACATATGCACCACACAGAACGCACTGCAACTGTCTCTAATGCAATGCTGCAGGCAAACTCAGCGTTCCATTGGTAATGAATGTACTTCTGGTGTGCCAAAACGTAATAGCTCTGTCGGTGTGTTCTAAGCATTAGTCCATCTATAGACCTGCGGCGTCCTCTAGTGGAGATAAGATAGTGGTTACCGAAGTGGGCCAGGAGAGAAAGGGAAGGAGAAAAAAATGACATTGAAAAACAATAGAGATAGATAGAGGGCTCATCACGGATATACTCCTTGCAATTGAGGGCTTCCACCATTTTAAATTAGTCAACTTGCTTGGGATTTCTATGAGTTGGGAGCATTGTTGCTTTATGCCCTCCCAGAGAATGTAGTTTTTAACTTATGAATTGGGAGCAACCAGCCAATGAAGAAGAAGCAAACTGACTACTTTAAAATGGAGATAGCCTCAATGGCGCTGCCCATGCTGTCACAGACGCTATAATGGCACAGATACAAAGATGAGTCCTCTATCTATCTCTATGGGAAAAAATTCAAACGCTTTTCCTGGAAATTGTACGGAACCGCCACAACTTCACCACATGACATTTCAGAAAGAAAATGCGACACTCCTTCCCCGAACACTAGAAGGCCCAGATTTCATTCAATGGCCGCGGGTACTTAACCATTAATTAATGTAATAGCACAGACACGACATTTTGGACCCTGGTACTACTGATGAGCATACAATTTAGAGCGACTTAAAGTTTTTATTACGTTTTAGGATAGAACCGAAAGCAGCACATCAAATGTAGGCATTCCCGTCACTAGGCGATTGTAAGATCTCAACTCCTACTAGGTTCTCGTAAACCCATACGACCTCATCAGGAACAAACACTTTCGATATTACTAATTGTGAAAAGATAAATACAGCTGGCAGAAGCACATCATGCAAATGCGTTTGCTACTTTCCCTATAGCTACGTCTGGTTGAAGGCTACGAATAGGAAACTTCTCATCTACCTTGTTACATTGTAGCAGCGTGTGTAATAGAGGATTGCAACAATGTAGCCTAATTACCTGTTTGTGCATGCAGATTTCTCATGGGAGGTGCCGTTGCGGCTCTCATTGTTAAAATACTGTAACATAAAAAAAAAAAACAGCTACGTCGCACATCTTCTTTACCCCCTTCTTTACCCCAAATTACGTTCGTTCAGCCACGCAGCCCTCTAAAAACGTTCTCAAAATTAAGTAATAGGTGAATAATGTTCCAAAAATCCATAACGCATTTTGAAAATATCGGCTTGGTGAAACTGTACACGCAGATACATTATGAAATCGTTGCTTGGGAGATATTACAGCGTTTAGAGAATCACCCATGGGCATGGCATAACGATCAGGCTCTTCTTGTTACATATTCGAAAACCCGACCAGGAATTCTTAATCTTGCACAGTCATATCGTCTTCCAAAATGAATGTACAGCCCTCTCAGAACTAAGAACTGAACATCCCTTTTCAAAATCGCCAATCCACATACGTAGTAGCTGCGTGCACCGCGCACAGGTTTGCCACACGGATGTTGAATCCAAATACCCGTTTTATATGTTTTAGGAAATTGCGCAGTTCTGAATCCATTAAAACGCAGTCTCCCCAGATGTAGGCCTAAATGCTCTTCTCTTCCTCCTCCCTCTTTCTTTTCCTCTATCATGCAGGTTCATTTTCGGGGAACCAGTCGTGGACATAAACTGCCCCGCCTCCGTACTTACTGGCAAACACACTGTATGACTTGCCGAAATTCCATTAGACCCTGATTTTTCCGTTGAGTGTTTGCTCTATAATTTCTTCTATAGTTTCAACTGGACATATTTAAATTAAATCCATGAGAGCCACTTGAAGATTTAACATTTTATTTTATATAGTGATGTTTTTACAATAATGATTTAATAGGCCAATTCACCACGGTGGACAATGACATTAGTTTACTATACACACCATCAAGGGTTAGCACATTGAATGTTTCCAATACATTTCTCTAGGAATGTTAGTGGGAGTCGTTTTACAGCGTTTAATAGAATAAGCAAACATTTCTGTTTAAATCTAAGGCAACGCTTTCCAATACAACACTGCCTCAGAAGAACTTAGAAGAAGCCT
Organism: Coregonus clupeaformis; assembly: GCF_020615455.1. Lineage (NCBI taxonomy): Eukaryota > Metazoa > Chordata > Actinopteri > Salmoniformes > Salmonidae > Coregonus > Coregonus clupeaformis. The sequence goes on from NW_025533456.1 coordinate 2,374,953, forward strand.
ATTTGAATTTGAATGACATGTTGCTATGAGCGCCCCAACAACTAGTAGCACACACACAGCCACCACAACACACCAGACCTGGGCGACATAAAGAGGCCCTTAACGGTCTGAGGAAGTCTCCTCTCTTTCAGGAGACATTCCCTCCTGAATATGGCCTTGAACTGAAGGGAGGCTCTCATTCCCTCACTCAACCTTCCCCTCCTTCACAACAGTTTCTTCTTTCATTCTTTTTCCACAGTCCCCCTCTTGTTTTCCCCCTCCTTTGAATAACTTTGGGTTGAAGCCTTTACAGTGTGTGTGTGTGTGTGTGTGTGTAGAGCTCAGCAACCGTCTCTTGTTTAGTTCATAGATTCATTTGTATTCCTCCTCCCTTCACTTTGGTAAAATGTGTATTTGCATACAAATGTCCTTGATCTTACCTTGATTAAGCACATTGTGTGTGTCACAGGAGGTTGGTGGCACCTTAATTGGGGAGGACAGGCTCGTGGCAATGGCTGGAGCAGAATAGGTGGAATCATATCATATCACTTTAACTCTACCCACATGTACATATTACCTCAACTACCTCAACTAGCCGGTGCCCCCGCACATTGACTCTGCAACGGTACCCCCCTGTATATATAGCCTCCCTACTGTCACTTTATTTTACTTCTGCTCTTTTTTTTCTCAACACTTTTTGTTGTTGTTGTTTTATTCTTACTTTTTTGTTTAAAATAAATGCACTGTTGGTTAAGGGCTGTAAGTAAGCATTTCACTGTAATGTCTGCACCTGTTGTATTCGGCGCATGTGACCAATAAAATTTGATTTGATTTGATTTGATATCAAATACATCAAACACATGGTTTCCATGTGTTTGGTGCCATTCCATTCACGCTGTTCCAGTCATTATTATGATCCGTCCTCCCCTCAGCAGCCTCCAATGGTGCGTGTGTGTGCATGTGTAGGAGTGGCTTGCCATCCTGACATAAAATGTGACAGACATTTCAGCACTTTGCCAATCCTACAAACACACAGATGACACACTAACATTCACCACATCCAGATGTTACTAAGGAAGATTTTAAAAAAGGAGTTAAAGAAAAGGCTCTACAGTGAATGGAAGTATTGTGTGGAGCTGTGTGTTTGTGGTGCTGTGTGTATAAGTGTGTTACTTATTTTTAAAGCATAGGTTTACAGTACAGCAATTAATTATCAGCATCATCAATATTATTATCCAGCTCTCCTACCCATTCCCCAAACTACCTTGAGTCAGTATGTGTGATCTTCGACAGCAGCTGGGTCTGGGTCGCTGCGTGTCCAGCCCCCATACCCTTTCCCAACCACTGCGGTGTGAGTGTCAGTACAATGTGTCTGTGCTAGTATAATTACTGTTTGAAGTAAATATGGTTATTAAGGTTATTCTTCTGAGATAAACAAGTATACAATTACGCAACAAAAGGGAAGGAAAATAGGAAAATCATTAAATGCTAAAATAAGTCATGAAATCATGTTTGGTTGCTTTGAGACAGAGTCCCAGGTCTACACAATATTACTTACATCTGTCTGCAGTTTTATTTTATGGTTATCTTTTCCATCAAATACATTTTTCACTCTACAAGTCCACTCTTACATAGTAGGAATGTCCTTATTTGTAACCAATGTGCTGTAACACATTTCTTTGCTGCAGACAAGTATATTTAATAGGTAGGCATTTTGAAACCAGGGATTACTCCAAGTATGGGTTCTTTACCAGGGAACATTTAAATACATTATTTACAATGTCAAAAACATAATTCCAGAATTATTATTCTAGGACAAGACCTAGTGTGTGTGAATAATTACCAGAGAATAATGATGAGGAAGAAAGTATTTATTACAGTGTGTTCAAGTTAGGTTTCCGTTTTAAAGTAGTATTATTCATGTGAGGGATACTTGCAGGTTACTTAGACAATGCAACAATAAGAAATAATAAAATAAGAATACAAACACAAAATGGCTCAGTAGAATAGAATAAACATTTTAGCATAAGTATAATACAGGAAGGCACCATTTATAGTCATATTTACATGTGTTTTGGGGAAGGGGGGATTTGGGGGCAAGTGTTTAAATTGTGCAGTATTTAGCAATCATAATAAGAGTCTGGTTGCAGCAGTTGTGATGTGTGTGTAGCATGAATGTATGTGTGTGCGTGTAGACGTGTGTATGTCTGTGTCGGTGGGTGCGTGAGTGAGAGCATGTGTGCTACGGTGCGAAGTATCAGAGCAGGTCAGTCCAGTTCAAGTGTTCAGCAGTCTAATGGCTTGTATGTAGATGAAAACTGTCTGTGTGTGTCTGTGTGTGCCTCTATTGTATTGTTGAGTGCTCTTTCAGCAGGGTGAAAGGGGTCCCAGTGGAAAGCAGGGTGAAAGGGGTCCCAGTGGAAAGCAGGGTGAAAGGGGTCCCAGTGGAAAGCAGGGTGAAAGGGGTCCCAGTGGAAAGCAGGGTGAAAGGGGTCCCAGTGGAAAGCAGGGTGAAAGGGGTCCCAGTGGAAAGCAGGGTGAAAGGGGTCCCAGTGGAAAGCAGGGTGAAAGGGGTCCCAGTGGAAAGCAGGGTGAAAGGGGTCCCAGTGGAAAGCAGGGTGAAAGGGGTCCCAGTGGAAAGCAGGGTGAAAGGGGTCCCAGTGGAAAGCAGGGTGAAAGGGGTCCCAGTGGAAAGCAGGGTGAAAGGGGTCCCAGTGGAAAGCAGGGTGAAAGGGGTCCCAGTGGAAAGCAGGGTGAAAGGGGTCCCAGTGGAAAGCAGGGTGAAAGGGGTCCCAGTGGAAAGCAGGGTGAAAGGGGTCCCAGTGGAAAGCAGGGTGAAAGGGGTCCCAGTGGAAAGCAGGGTGAAAGGGGTCCCAGTGGAAAGCAGGGTGAAAGGGGTCCCAGTGGAAAGCAGGGTGAAAGGGGTCCCAGTGGAAAGCAGGGTGAAAGGGGTCCCAGTGGAAAGCAGGGTGAAAGGGGTCCCAGTGGAAAGCAGGGTGAAAGGGGTCCCAGTGGAAAGCAGGGTGAAAGGGGTCCCAGTGGAAAGCAGGGTGAAAGGGGTCCCAGTGGAAAGCAGGGTGAAAGGGGTCCCAGTGGAAAGCAGGGTGAAAGGGGTCCCAGTGGAAAGCAGGGTGAAAGGGGTCCCAGTGGAAAGCAGGGTGAAAGGGGTCCCAGTGGAAAGAGTGATGTAGTGTTGATACTGTTGTTGTATTAGGAAGTGAATCATGAGGAGTTGAAATTGGAGAGAGGAGTGTGTTAGTCCTTGATAAAACCATGTCAGTCAAACCCCAAAGAGTAAATCATTAACATGTATTTCTACTTTCCCAATTGCAGTTATAAATTCACATTTTAGTCTAATTATTTACAAAATATTAGAATAATTTGCAGTCATTTCAGTAAATTTTTTAAAACGGGATTAGAATATTTTCAAAAGGATAAAACCCTGCGATAAAAAATAAAAAACATTCTATGGACTATTCAAAAGGCACCTTGTGGAGTATGTTTGTGTTTTACCTACGAGTATGTTCATTAGTAAAGTGATTCAGAGATGTGCATAAATGTTGTGTGTACTGAGTGTGTGTATGTATGAGTGTGTGTGATCACGTTGTGCTGGCATGCGGAGGAAAGCAGCACAGCGGTGAGGAAGCCAGTGATGTAATGTCTGTGTCTCGTGTGTGTGTAGCCCCTTAGCTGTCCAGACTCATGAGCAGAGTGGTTCCTCTCTAGATCCAGTGGTCAAAAGGCACAGCTCCAGACTTGAGGTCCACCCCTCCATAAAGGAGGGTCTGCCCCCCCCACAAAACGTAACATATCATACTAAATGGAGTGTCTTGGATTTACGTACAGAATAATACGAAATGCTCTGAGACCAGGTTGGCCACAGACATTACATCAATGTCACTTGGAAGAGAGAGAGAAAGAGAGGGAGGGGAAAAAGAAGAGGTGGGTGTCTTACTCTTGGCTATATTCTTGCAGTTTGAAGTGGATGATGTGAGGATTGGGACAGAACAGCTGAATGAGCTCAGCCTCCACCAGACGTGTCTTATACCAGCCAGCCCCCTCCAGATCCAGTCCCCATATAAACACCCCCATCCCAGGGAGGGGATGGAGGAAAGAGAAGAGGAATGAGAATGAATGAAAATGAGTTCCATAAAAAGGCCCATTAGAATAGACTAGCACCACGCGACCTGACCAGGAAGAATATGCCCTAGACTAAACACATTGAGGGGAATAGTTGTGGACAAAAGGACACCTTGGGTGGGAAGATGAGGTTGTTGTCGTCCACTGTAGCAACAATGAACTCCCAGGATAGTGTCTCCACTGACACCAGTGGGTAACATACATCTTAGAGTTTCACTTAGTCTCCCATTTAGGTCAATGCATGACTAAGTGAACATTTGACTTAAAGGAAGTTAGGATTCGCCCCACAGTATCTTACTGCTGGCCACACCAGACACTTCCTCTGCTGACGTTAACTTGGTTCAAGTTCAGGTAATCTTCATTATCCCAACAGTGGTACTGTATATCCTTGGAAAAGTATCAATGTGGGCATAATTGTAAACCAAACATGACCCATTCCTGAGTATGGAGCTGTGGTCTTTGAGTGTGTGAGGTGCAGAGTGGTGCTTGTGGTTAGTTTGTGAACAGTTTGAAAGTGTACTCAGTGGTTCGTTGGCAAGCATGTTGACAGCAGAGTAAGTGTGTGTGCATATATATATATATATATATATGTAGTTATATGGCTTTGTATGTGTCCAAACATTGTGCAGAAGCCAGTGAGGAAGGTAAAGCCAGAGCGCAAGAAGAGGTGGGTGGGTGGGCTGTCTCTGCCCAACGGGCAAACTGCGAACGCTGGCACAGGTCCCTGTCCACGATGCCAGCGGCTTCAGAGACGGGTAGGCCTGAGGAGGTGGGAGGAGACAGACAGTTCAGACAGGCACACAGACACACTAACATATGTTAAATATGAATAAAAAATAAAAAACACTAATATGCCTTGGTTACATACACATAAATAGATGTTAGAAACATCCGTGTAGCTCAGTTGGTAGAGCATGGCGTTTGCAACGCCAGGGTTGTGGGTTCGATTCCCACGGGGGGCCAGTATGAAAAAAAAGATTTTGTAGGCACTCACTAGCTGTAAGTCGCTCTAGATAAGAGCGTCTGCTAAATGACTAAAATGTAAACACATTTGGTAGCGATTACAGCTGTGAGTCGTCTTGGGTAAGTCTCGTAAGAGCTTTGCACACCTGTATTGTGCAATGTTTGCCCATTATTATTTTCAAAATTATTCAAGCTCTGTCAAGGTGTTTGGGATTATGGCTAAACAGCAATTGTCAAGTCTTGCCATAGATTTTCAAGCAAATTTAAATCAAAACTAACTTGGCCACTCAAGAACATTCAGTGTCTTCTTGGTCAACAACGCCAGTGTAGATTTAGCTTTGTGTTGTAGGTTATTGTCCTGCTGAAAGGTAAATTCCTCTCTTAGTCTCTGGTGTAAAGCAGACTGAAGCAGGTTTTCCTCTAGGATTTTGCCTGTGTTTAGCTCCATCCCGTCATCCTGAAAAACTCCCCAGTCAAGCATACCCATACCATGACGCAGCCACCACCATGCTTGAAAATACTGAGGCAGTTACTCCGTGATGTGTTGTGCTGGATTTGCCCCAAACATTAGGTTTTGAATTTAGGCCAAAAAGTGTATTCCTTTGCAGTGTTTTTTTGCAGTATTACTTTAGTGCTTTGTTACAAACAAGATGCATGTTTTGGAATATATTCTGTATATTTGTATTCTTTTCACTCAGTCCTTTAAGTCATTATTGTAGAGTCACTACAATGTTGTTGATCCATCCTCAGTTTTCTCCCATTTCAGCCATTAAACTCTGTTTTAAAATCAGCAAATGGCCTCATGGTAACATCCCTGAGCAGTTTAATTCATGTCCTGCAGCTCAGTTCAGAAGGACGACTGCATCTTTGATGCATCTGGGTGGGTTAATACATAATCCAAAGCATCATTATTAACTTGACCATGCTTAAAGAAATATTTAATGCCCGATTTGTCATTGTTACCCATCTACCAATCGCTGCCCTTCTTTATGAGGCTTTTGAAAAGCTCCCTAGTCTTGGTAGTTGAATCTGTGCTTGAAATTCAGTACTTGACTGATGGACCTTACAGATGTCTGTATGGGGACAGAGGAAGGGTTATTTTTTTTATTTTTTTTTATGTCAACCCCTATTATTGTCTATTTAACTTGTGATTTGTTAAATGTTTCTCCTGAACTGATTTAGGCTTGCCTAAACAAAGGGGGTGAATACTTATGCAATGATTATATTTTACTTAATCTTTTGAAAATTGTTCAACTTTTACATTAGAGCATTTTGAGTAGATTGTTGACAAAAAAAGTAAATCCATTTTAATTCCAGGTTGTAACACAAAATGTGGAGAAGTCTAAGGGGTGTGAATACTTATACAAGGCACTGTACCAGTAAACTATCAACGTTTTGTAAACTTAAGGATTTTAGGTCATTTTCACAACATGAAAAGTTGACAATGCTGTAATGCTGTAAAATATCCTAAATATAACTCAACCGAGTGAATATCGTAGGTGTTTAATGAGGGTTTTGTTTCAGCATGAAGTGTACTTAATATTTTTACACACTTATTTATTTTACTATGTCAATGTGTATTTGTTGCAAATGGTTGCCAAACTAGTCAGTAGTGGGAAGAGTTGCAGTGTTAATTCCAAATGATGTCATTGTTGTTCAGATTTTCTTAATTAGGCTATTTTCTCTTGAACCATATGGTCTCTCTACTAGAAACTCATGGACAGATAAAGATTAAGAAAAAGTAACATTATATATGAATATACTTTTTAAAGTATTACCGAAGTTTCCATAGATTGCCCAAAATTTCCTGATAACTACCGAAATTACTGAAAAGTCTGGTAACCTTGGTAAATAATCTGTAGTTTTGCAACCCTAGTGTTGCTCAAGGCCAAAATGGCAGTAGGGGATGGCGCTAGCCATGGGTCTAGTATCTTCCCCTCTCTGCTACCAGACAGCTAAGCTGTTTACCGGCGTTTCCAACAAAAGAAAACAGAAATTCAACAGGCTTGTCCTTACTTGGGTCAGGCAAACGGCCAAGTAACGTCTGGTTGGTTTGATATCCCTCCCAGTGTTGGAGGGCCCTGCATGTCAGCTCTTGCTGCTCCAGACCAAAAAAACAGATCTGGCCAAAGCCAGGTTAAAACAGCCACCGCCCAAGCTCCAAGCTAATTAGATTCAGGTGTGTGTAATTAGGCTCTTACCCTTCCAGGCCATCCTCTCTCCTGGCCAGCAGATGTAGCCAACGAGCAGGAATATACCGGCCTTCACACACCCACCCTCTCGCTCCATCACAATATACTGAACAAAAATATAAACGCAACATGCAACGATTTCAACGATTTTCTGAGTTACAGTTCATATAAGGAAATCAGTCAATTGAAATAAATTCATTAGGACCTAATCTGGATCAGAAAATCAGTCAGAATCTGGTGTGACCACCATTTGCCTCATGCAGCGCGACACATCTCCTTCGCATAGAGTTGATCAGGCTGCTGATTGTGGCCTGTGGAATGTTGTCCCACTCCTCTTCAATTTTTGTTTATGCCCTAGGGCGATGGACAGGCAGCCCAGTAGGAACAGGAGGAGAGCAGTCGTCTTTCCCATCGTCAACGGATGTTCAAAGGTAAGGTCCCTACACTGAGCGGCTCGGTGCAGTCTTGGTACTCCTTTGTAGTTGGTTGTTGAGTGACTGAGCGTCAAGACCTTGTTGATTTGCCTGTTTTTCCCAAGGGGAGGATATTTTTTGTCTTGTGATGGCAAAGCAGTAGACTAGATACAACTCACTGGCATCAAGATAGAGAGCTGGGCTAAATCCTGGGAATGTCTACAAAAGGAAATATTTGGACATTTGAATATGGTACAGTCCCTTGTCGTGAGCGTTTCCTGTTTCGAAGACTGCACGAACAACGTACTAGCAGAAGACATTTTGGATGGCTCATAGAGGTTCAGTCTGCCTCAACATGTGAAGGTACCATCATTTGTTGTTTTCAAGACAGAGAGGAAAGCACCGTCATGGAACAAGTGAGGAGGTAACCAGTAAAAAGTAATACATTTTTAACAGTCTTTGCTAATCTTTGCTAGGTAGGTGGGGTATCTCTACCCTGAGATGAACAATTCCCACTGCCCCACCCCACACTGTGGTAGCATAGCCACTGGATCTAACGTTCAAGACAATATAAGACACAACAATACATCCATTAAGAGATTCTAAAGTGCAGTTTAAAAAATATAATGTCAAAAGAGCTTGAAGTATCAAAATCCTCCAATAACTGTTCAAGTAAGGTCATTTAATGACCCACATGTTAATCATATCTGTATACTACTGTATAAAGAGAGAATATACTAAGGGAGATCATAAATGTTCTCTAAAGTAGCAGGAAACACTTTCAAACACTTTTATATGCAGAGTATACAATGAAACTTGTTCACATGAATTACATCACATCCTGATTCCAGCATCACTTCCTGTTCTATTACAAAAGGGAAGAGCAGGAAGCCACTGAAGGTGTCCATTCAGGTTATAAAACACTCTGGAGTGTTCCCACTGTTCCTCGTGGACCTGTTCCCCAATGTCCAGTTGGAGGACGACAGCATTGCTGGTGCTGTCGCTGTCTCTGGAATCAGAAAACTTGTGATCGTAAGTCAACACCTGGTGAACTCCGCCCTTAACCAAGATGGCCCCCGTGAGGTGGGAGTTGTAGCCAAATGTACTGAAGTTGAAGATAGAAGATACCTTTGAACCATGCCTTTGAGACATCATACTGTGTATATATATTTTCCTGTCACAAACTCGGATACCTCCTGCGCCTCGACCTGTTGCTTCGGCCTGTTGTTTCCAAAGTTTTATTTTTATTTTGTTCATAATTGTTTGTGACAACACCTGCTAGCAACTAGCCAGCTAGCTAGCTAGCTAGGTTGCAATGGAGCCCGCCTAGCCTGGAATAGCTAACTAATGTTTCCAGCGCTATAGAAGCTGTGTTTATTACGCTCTTGTCCGGGACAATATTGACAATCCGGAGTTCCAAAGGCAAAAAGCCCAGATCATTAGTCATGCAAAAGAAAGATGCTCACATTTTCAAGACCCCATAACAGGACTCTGTCAACAGGGGTGAAGTTACAAGCTTAATTGATACGTGTGTGCATTCTTGTGTCATGACACCACCATCTGCTGTTTCCAGTTTGAGAGTAGGAAAGTTAGCCTGAAATCCAAACCTGTTTTGTGTTTACATTCCAGATTGGAATGTTAGCACAAACAGACTGGTACCCTACTTAAGTAATTTACTTGGATATCTGTACTTTACTTTACTATTTATATTTTTGACAACTTGTACTTTTACTCCACTACATTCCTTAAGAAAATAATGTACTTTTTACTACATACATTATCCCTGACACGCAAAAGTACTTGACTTGTTACATTTTAAATGCTTAACAGAACAGGAAAATGGTCCAATTCACACACTTATCAAGAGAACATCCCTACTGCCTCTGATCTGGCGGACTCACTAAACACAAATGCTTCGTTTATAAATTATTTCTGAGTGTAGGAGTGTGCCCCAGGCTTTTAACAATTACATTTACTTTTGATACTTAAGTAAATGTAAAATCAAATACTTTACTCACGTAGTATTTTACTGGTTGACTTTCACTTGAGTCATTTTCTATTAAGGTATCTTTACTTTTACTCAAGTATGACAATTGGGTACTTTATCCACCACTGCCCAGCTATATGGCACCCTTAGGGAAGACATTTCACAAGAGACATTTAAAGAAAAACAATGACCCATTTGAGTGACCTTTAAACACTATTTCAACTTTAATTGTCTACTCATGAAAATAAGTTCAACATTGCAAACAGAATAAGTCATTTACAAGAAAGGAAAAGCTGCACACTAACGGCTCCTATATTAATTTAATAAACCAACGTTTTGACAGCTAAGCTGCCTGAATCAGGGTTTAATCGTCCCATGACAGAGGGAAATGTGGCATTGTGCTGTGTGCTTCACAGAGAAAAAAGCAGGAAGACGCTGAAGGACCTGCCGGCTAGATAGGTCCGGTCGGCCGGCCAGATAGGACCGGTCGGCTTCCAGTTGGACCAGTCGACCGGCCAGCTAGATAGTACACCAGTTGAAGTTGGTTACAAACACATTTAGTCATGTCATTCTGGTTTTTGTTATCATGGTTTTTTCACCAGGTAATCCAAATCCAAACGTAAACAGTGACATTGTTTGACTGTTAATGTTACCAGCTAATAATTTGCAGCAGGTAGGGAAAATTTTAAAATGTCCATGGCTTGTGCCTGTAATATGGTGTGGTGATGACCCTTTGACCTTGTGTGTGTCTTTCTGGACGTCAGTAAGAGTGTGGAGTACAGCCAGAAGACTATGGATGAGGCAGAAGGTGAAGGGAATGAGGGCTGACCTAGGAGGTACAAAGATCGTTCAGCCTTTAAAACATACACTACATGACCAAAAGTATGTGGACACCTGCTCGTTGAACATCTCAATCCAAAATCATGGGCATTAATATGGAGTTGGTCCCCCCTTTGCTGCTATAACAGCCTCCACTCTTCTGGGAAGGCTTTCCACTAGATGTTGGAACATTGCTGCTGAGATTTGCTTCATTCAGTCATAAGAGCATTAGTGAGGTCGGGCACTGATGTTGGGCGACTTGCAGTCGGCATTCCAATTCATCCCAAAGGTGTTCGATGGTGTTGAGGTCAGGGCTCTGTGCAAGCCAGTCAAGTTCTTCCACACAGATCTCGACAAAACATTTCTGTATGGACCTAGCTTTTTTTGTGCACAGGGGCATTGTCATCCTGAAACAGGAAAGGGCCTTCCCCAAACTGTTGCCACAAAGTTGGAAGCACAAAATCCTCTAGAACGTTAAGATTTCCCTTCACTGGAACACAAGAGCCTGAACCATGAAAAACAGCCCCAGACCATTATTCCTCCTTCACCAAACTTTACAGTTGGCACTATGCATTCGGGCAGGAAGCGTTCTCCTGGCATCCGCCAAACCCAGATTTATCCGTCGGACTGCCAGATGGTGAAGCGTGATTCATCACTCCAGAGAACGAATTTCCACTGCTCCAGCCGACGTGCATGGTGATCTTAGGCTTGTGTGCGGCTGCTCGGCCATGGAAACCCATTTCATGAAGCTCCCGAAGAACAGTTCCTGTGCTGACGTTACTTCCAGAGGTAGTTTGGAACTCGGTAGTGAGTGTTGCAACTGAGGACAGACGGTTTTTACACGCTACGCGCTTCAGCTCTCGCCGGTCCCGTTCTGTGCACTTGTGTGGCCTACCAATTCGTGGCTGAGCCGCTGTTACTCCTAGACATTTCTACTTCACAATATCTGGCCGGCCGGACCTAGCTATCTGGCCTGACCTAGCTAACTGGCTGGCCAGGCCGGACTGACCTAGCTATCTGGCCGGACGGACGGCAGGATCTAGCTAACTGGCCGGCCGGTCCTAGCTGTCTGGCCAGGCCAGACAGACCTAGGTATCTTTGCTATCGGACTTAGCTATCTTAGCTATCTGGCCGGCTGGCTGGACCTATCTGTCAACAAAGACAGGGCTCTAACTCCTCTAGCTCCACAATGTTAGCCAGCCTGCCAGCCTGCCTGCTTAGTGGAGTCTGCCGCTAGCACAGTCAATGTAGTCTGCCCAGCTTTCCCCATTGAGACCGTGTCTGTGCCTCGAACTAGGTCAGGCAAAACTAAACATGTCAGTGTTCGCCTTAGCAATCTCACTGGAATAAAGACCTCCTCCATTCCTGTCATTATTGAAAGAGATTGTGATAATATCTCAAGCCTCAAAATAGGACTACTTAATGTTAGATCCTTCACTTCTAAGGCAGTCATAATCAATGAACTAATCACTGATCATAAACTTGATGTGATTGGTCTGACTGAAACATGGCTTAAGCCTGATGAGTTTACTGTGTTAAATGAGGCCTCTCCTCCTGGTTACACTAGTGACCATATCTCCCGTGCATCCCGCAAAGGCGGAGGTGTTACTAATATTTACGATAGCAAATTTCAATTCACAAAAAATATAATTACTCAATCACTTTTTATAGCTACTGTTTACAGGCCTCCTGGGCCGTATACAGGGTTCCTCACTGAGTGCCCTGAATTCTTATTGGACCTCGTAGTCACGGCATAAATATTCAAATTTTTGAGAGAGAGCAAGAAAGAATGAGAGAGAGAGAGAGACAGAGAGACTGAGGGAAAGAGAGAGAGCCTCCCAGGCGGTCCTACTAGGTTCACTCACGTGTGGGTAGTCTTTGCCTGTGGGTCTTCTCTTGACCACACAGGGTGGGTCAACTCCCACCGCGCGCTGTAAACCTGGATTATCCGGCGGTATGAGCCTCTTTCCCAGGTGAGAGGGCCTCCCTGTCTTCCTACCCAAGGCAGAGTTAGCCCTGGGCTCTACTTTATCAACCCCGTCACCCCTCTTGGTCTATCCCTGCTTGCCACAGAGGTTAGCTCACTCCTTCCTGCTGTTAACTGTTTACACTTCATGGGTAGATTGTGACACGGTATAGTACGTGTCAGTGGGGGCTACAAGCAATCCAATATTTATTTATAGTCCACTCTGCGCTATTTTAGCGTAGCCCGGCTCTTACTACGTGTTATCTCGGCTTTCACGCAGGATACGTTCAACAACGGGGTTATACTATTTTTTATAAACGCAGCATAATCTCAGATACTCCTGCTAGTGGCTGGTCCTCCCTTTCTAGTTGACCGGACAACACCCTCACTGGTGAGTCACACTTGCTTAGTCCCGGGTATAGGGTTTCAGCTAAGACTAAATTCATGAAATTCATTCTTAGCTGAAAGCAGGGGTTCGGCACTTTGTCTGAGTAAGGACAAGCTATAGATACTCAGTACTCCTTTGGTGTGATTTTTACACAGTTACCCTCGAGCTCCCCTGTGGTTTCCTGCTCGAGCCCACAATATGGTCTGGCCGCGGGACACCTAAGGTGAACCCCCTGAGCCTGTAGTTGTTATAATGCCACTTTTCTTCTTCAGCACTTTAATCAACAAATAATTTCATTAGTTAATAAAAACGCTTCTCTTTTTTTAATATAGCATTTATAATGCAGTAGCTTCTAACAATAGTAATTCAGTTCTGTTCTTACCTTACCCCAAAAAGTATTCTAACTTCTAATACATCAATCAGCTCCTGATCTGTCTCCCCCAGAATCTCTGCTCCTTTCCTTATCTTTTATATTGGGTTTTATACCCCTTAATTGCCCAAGCCCATGCCTTTAACCACAGCCACACAACATCCTCCCCCTTACACGTGACATTTAAGCAAAGTTACATAACACATTGTCTCCTTTACACATGATGTCTACACAGAGTCAGGTAACACATTGGTTCTTTCGTAGGTGACGACAATCCGTGGAGTCATCTGCTTCATGGCCCATGTGCCATCAGGCAACTCTACCAACTCCATGCCAGGGCCGAGATCTGACGGGGGTGTCGCCATATAAGATGAAGCCCCGCCCTCCGGCAGAGGATCATCTGCATACAGTCTACCTGCACCTTTCATTTCCTCTCTGCCTTTGTCTGGATCATTCAACACACAGACACACCCCCAAGCCCCTCACCCACCTTATCCTATCTGCTAGGTCCGGCCTCTGCTCTGGTGGTAGCTCCGCTGGTGACCTGGGGCTGCAGGGAGTGCAGGGTGTCAAACAGGGTCCTAGTCTCAGCAATCTAGAAAGGGATGTCGGCGTTGGGGTGCTGGCCGAACACCTCAGGGTGCTTCATAGCTGGAAGGTGGTTGATGTACTCCCTGTAGGAGGACTGGGGTCCGTCCTGGGGGATGATGTAGCAGGTGAGGAGAGTCAAGATAGAGAACCATACTGTCATACCTAACCTCTAACCCTGTAGGAGGACTGGGGTCTGTCCTGGAGGATGTAGTAGGTGGGAGGGGAGAGTCTACAGGGGAGAGAGGAGAAGACTGTAAACTAGGAAATACTTGCGTAGGTCTGGGTGTTTTAGAATTATTATTCCACTCAATGGAGGGCAGTGGCTGTAATAGTACTAGTGGCCACTGGGTGGTGGTCACGGTCTATGGTCTTTCAGAGCTTCAGGAGGTTGTACCTGGAAGATGAGCTTCCCATCTCGACCAGGTCTCCCTTGGGAAAATCTCATTCTATTTGTCACATGATTCGTAAACAACAGGTGTAGAATAACAGTAAAATGCTTACTTACAGGCCCTTCCCAACAATGCAGAAATAAATAAATGAGAAATAATAGAAAAATAATAACACAAGAAATCCGCAATTAGTAGCGATAACTTGGCTATATACACGGGGAACCAGTACCCAGTTGATGTGCAGGGGTACGAGGTAATTGAGGTAGATATGTACATATAGGTAGGGATTAACTAGGCAACAGGATAGATAATAAACAGTAACAGCAGCATATGTGATGAGTGAAAAATTTGTGCAAAACGTGTGCAAAATGTTTTCCAGCCCAGCTGAAGGAACTTCTCTCCAGGAGGATGATGTGGAAGAAACAGGAGGCGTAGAGCAGCTTCCTGTAGAACACAGGACGGGCACAGCCCATGAACTGACTCTCTGTCACCATATTGGACTTCACACCCTGAGGAGAGAGAGAGAGGAAGGGAGGGAGGAGGGTGGAGGAGAGAGAGAGAGAGGTAGGGAGGAGGGAGGGAGGTTCAAACACTCAAAGTGACCTAAGGTGACCGACCTAATGAATAATTCCAGAACCTATGAATGACCCATCTCAAAATGGGCCACCACATTACACAGGTATCTTCTTGGCTCTAGCTGGCAGCCATCTTGTGCCAGTTGCCTCAGCTTTCATTGAGGATGAATGTGTCAGCGTGGGAGTGAGACAGAGTGAAACAGAGAGCATGAGGGGGATCAAACAGTCTCCTCAGAGGATGCCGCTCACAGTCTCCATGTCACACGCATGCATGCACACACACACACACACACACGAAGGAGGTGATGCAGAAGGAGGCGCGGTCCTAACACAGCGAGCGCATGATCAACATCCTCTGGAGCTCATTAAAACCATTTTCCCACTCACCTGGAGACAGAGAGGGGGAGGGTCAGGGAGGGAGAAGGGGTGGAAGAGGGGAGGAAGAGGGAAGGGGATTGTCAGTGTAGCTGTAGGTGGGTGTGGTGGTGGAATCAGGCGCAGGACGCACAAAGTAAGTCCAAAAGACTTTAGTTGTTTGGCAACAAAACACAGCACGAAAACAAATGCCCTGAGGCGAGAAACTCCGCACACAGGCGAAATAAAGCGGGCGCACAAAATACGTGCGACAAGATACTCCAAAACACAGAATGGAGAGCAGCTCAACCGAGCAAACTGTACATACAAAAGCTAAGCGCACGACAGTGAAAACAATCACACACAACACTAGACAAACACAACGAGAACTTATAGGACACTAATTACACTAAACGATAACAGGTGTAACAACAATCAGACAAAAGCAAACGAACATAGAAACATGCAACGGTGGCAGCTAGTATTCGGAGACGACGAACGCCGAAGCCTGCCCGAGCAAGGAAGAGAGGCAGCCTCGGCCGAAACCGTGACAGTACCCCCCTTGACGCGCGGCTCCAGACGTGCGCCGACTCCGGCCTCGGGGGACGACCAGGAGGACGCGGAGCAGGGTGCGTCGGGTGCCCACGATGGAATTCCGTCAGGAGAGACGGGTCCAAAATGTCTCTCCTCGGCACCCAGCACCGTTCCTCCGGGCGTACTCCTCCCACTCCACTAGATATTGGAGACCCCCCCATCCGACGTCTCGAATCCAAGATGGACCGCACGGAGTACGCCGGTGCCCCTCGATGTCCAATGGGGGCGGAGGAGTCTCCCTGATCTCACTTTCTTGGAGTGGGCCAGCTACCACCGGCCTGAGAAGAGACACATGGAACGAGGGGTTAATACTTTTATACTCAACAGGTAGTTGTAATTTGTAACACACCTCGTTCAACCTTCTCAGGACTTTAAATGGCCCTACAAACCGCCGACCCAGTTTCCGACAGGGCAGGCGGAGGGGCAGGTTTCTGGTAGAGAGCCAGACTCGATCACCAGGTGCGTACACCGGTCCCTCACTGCGGTGGAGATCGGCGCTCGCCTTATGACGACGGAGGGCCCGCTGCAGGTGGACGTGTGCAGCGTTCCATGTCTCCTCCGAGCGCCGCGCCCACTCATCCACCGCAGGAGCCTCGATCTGGCTCTGCTGCCAAGGTGCCAGAACCGGCTGGTAACCTAACACACATTGGAAAGGGGTTAGGTTAGTGGAGGAATGGCGTAGGGAATTCTGGGCCATTTCGGCCCAGGGAACGACTCTGCCCACTCCTCCGGCCGGTCCTGGCAGTATGTTCTAAGAAACCTACCCACATCCTGGTTCACGCGTTCCACCTGCCCATTACTCTCCGGGTGGTAACCCGAGGTGAGGCTCACCGAGACCCCCAACCACTCCATAAAAGCTCTCCAGACTCTGGAGGTAAATTGGGGACCTCGATCAGACACAATATCCTCGGGTACCCCGTAGTGCCGGAACACATGGGTGAATAGTGCTTGGCGGTTTGCAGGGCAGTAGGAAGGCCCGGCATAGGGAGCAAACGACAGGCCTTAGAAAACCGGTCCACAACGACCAGTATAGTGGTATTCCCCTGTGAAGGAGGAAGGTCAGTGAGGAAATCCACCGAGAGGTGAGACCATGGTCGTTGTGGAACGGGCAGGGGCAGTAACTTACCCCTAGGCAGATGTCTAGGCGCCTTACACTGGGCGCACACCGAGCAGGAGGAAACATAAACCCTCACATCCCTCGCCAACGTGGGCCACCAGTACTTGGCACTAAGACAGTGCACTGTCCGGCCGATACCAGGGTGTCCAGAGGAGGGTGACGTGTGAGCCCAATAGATCAATCGATCCCGAACCTCGAGCGGAACGTACTTCCGACCCTCCGGGCATTGAGGTGGACTAGGGTCGGTGCGTAACACCCGCTCGAGTTCAGCATCGACCTCCCACACTACCGGTGCCACCAGACACGACTCCGGCAGTATGGGAGTGGGCTCCACGGACCTCTCCTCCGTGTCATACCGCCGAGACAGTGCGTCTGCCTTACCGTTCTGTGACCCAGGGATGTACGTGATCTTAAATGTGAACCGGGTCAAAACATATTCCACCTCGCCTGGCGAGGGTTCAGCCTCCTCGCTGCCCGGATGTACTCCAGGTTACGGTGGTCCGTCAAAATGAGGAAAGGGTGTTGAGCCCCCCTCAAGCCAGTGCCTCCACACCTTTAGGGCCTGTACCACGGCTAACAGCTCCCTGTCCCCCACGTCGTAGTTTCGCTCCGCCGGACTGAGGCTTCTTGGAATAAAAAGCACAGGGGCGGAGTTTAGGTGGCGCGCCGGACCGTTGCGACAGCACGGCTCCTATACCGGCCTCTGACGCGTCCACCTCTACCTGAAATGGCAAAGAGGGATCCGGATGCGCCAGCACCGAGCCGAGGTAAACAGGTCCTTCAGCCTCCCAAACGCCCTGTCCGCCTCGGCTGACCACTGCAGACGCACCGGACCCCCCTTCAAAAGAGACGTTATAGGAGCTGCCACCTGCCCAAAACCCCGGATAAACCTCCGGTAATACTCGCAAACCCCAAAAACTGCTGCACCTCCTTCACAGTGGTTGGCGTTTGCCAATTACGCACGGCTGACACCCGGTCTATCTCCATCTTCACCCCTGACGCAGACAACTGATAACCCAAAAAAGGAGACCGACTCCTGGAAGAACAGACACTTCTCTGCCTTGACATACAGGTCGTGCTCCAACAGTCTCCGCAACACTCGGCGCACCAGGGCCACATGCTCGACTCGGGTAGGCGAGTACACCCAGAATGTCATCGATGTACACGACCACCCCCTGCCCCTGCATGTCCCTGAAGATCTCATCCACGAAGGATTGGAAAACTGAAGGAGTGTTCATCAACCCGTATGGCATGACAAGATACTCGTAATGGCCCGAGGTGGTACTAAAGGCTGTCTTCCATTCATCGCCCCCCCTAATGCGCACCAAGTTGTACACGCTCCTGAGATCTAATTTAGTGAAGAAACGCGCCCCGTGCAATGACTCCGTCATGGTCGCAATCAGCGGGAGTGGATAACTGTACTTCACCGTGATCTGATTGAGACCACGGTAATCAATGCACGGGCGTAATCCTCCATCCTTTTTCTTCACAAAAAAGAAACTCGAGGACGCAGGGGAAGTGGAGGGCCGTATGTATCCTTGTCTCAGAGATTTGTCTATGTACGTCTCCATAGCTCTCTTCTCCTCCTGAGACAGAGGATACACATGGCTCCGTGGGAGCGCAGCTCCTGCCTGGAGGTCTATCGCACAATCTCCCTGCCTATGGGGAGGCAACTGCGTCGCCCTCGACTTACTGGAACACAATAGCCAAATCCACATACTCAGGGGAACGTGCAATGCGGGCACCTGGTTTGGACTCTCCACCGAGGTAGCCCCTACGGAAACGCCTAAACATCGATCCACACACTGGGCAGACCACTCCATCAGAGCCCTCTCCTGCCACGAAATAGATGGGTTATGGGTACTCAACCAGGGCATGCCCAGCACCACCGGATACGCAGGCGAGTCGATCAGAAATAGCTGGATCATCTCCTGATGACCCCCTGCGCACACATCCTAAGTGGCGCAGTGACCTCCCCTGATCAAGCCCGCACCCAACGGACGGCTATCTAGGGCATGAACGGGGAAGGGAACGTCAACTGGGAGAAGGGGAATCCCTAAGGCTAAGCAAAACTTCTTATCAACAAAATTCCCAGCCGCGCCTGAATCTACCAGCGCCTTATGCTGGGAATGAGGTGCTACCTGTGAAAAACGCACAGGTATACAGAAATGTGCAACAGAGAGCTCTGGGTGAGTGGGGCGCCTACTCACCTGGAAGGACTCCCCAGTGCGGGACCTGTCGTCCTCTCCCCTAGGAGGCCATCCCCAGCACCTAGCCGTGGTGTGTCCTCCCCGACCACAGTTGGTGCAGGAGATGGACCCCCTCGTAAGCCGACCCCTCCTCTCTCTAGCGCCAGCGCCCCGAGCTCCATGGGGCACGGCTCGGAGGCGCTGGAGGGTGAAATGGACGGACCCCCTCGGGACGTCCGCGGGTAGCTAGCAGGGTATCCAGCCTGATGGACATGTCGACCAACTGGTCGAACGAGAGGCTGGTGTCCCTACAGGCCAGCTCCTACGGACGTCCTCGCGTAGACTACATCGGTAGTGATCGATGAGAGCCCGCTCATTCCACCCTGCATCCGCCGCTAGAGTACGGAATTCCAAGGCGAACTCCTGGGCACTCCTCTTCCCCTGCCGGAGGCAGACCAGACGCTCCCCGCCGCTTTCCCCTCCGGGGATGGTCAAACACCGCCCTGAAGCGGCGGGAGAACTCGTCGTAGGTGATGGTGTTCGCGTCGATTCTCCTCCACTCTGCGTTGGCCCATTCCAACGCCTTCCCGAAAGGCAGGAGATCAGGGCGGACACGCTCTCGTGTCCCGAGGGCGCCGGGTGCACGGTGGCCAGGTAAAAGCTCCACCTGGAGAAGGAATCCCTGACACCCGGCCGCGGTCCCATCGTAGGCCCTCGGGAGCGAGAGCCGAACTCCTCTGGGTTCCGGAGCGGGAATGGGCTGACCTGCCGATGGTGCGGGCAGGGAGGATGGCGGTGGAGGAGTCCCTCGGGTATCCCAGCCTCGGATGGTGGTGATCACCTGCTGCAGTGCGGACCCCATCCGCAGGATCTGGTCATTTTGTTCGCGGATCCTGTCCTCCAACGTCGCCTGTGCTGCTGCGGCTCCTGCTGACTCCATCGAGTAAGGTGTGTGATTCTGTCAGTGTAGCTGTAGGTGGGTGTGGTGGTGGAATCAGGCGCAGGACGCACAAAGTAAGTCCAAAAGACTTTAGTTGTTTGGCAACAAAACACAGCACGAAAACAAATGCCCTGAGGCGAGAAACTCCGCACACAGGCGAAATAAAGCGTGCGCACAAAATACGTGCGACAAAATACTCCAAAACACAGAATGGAGAGCAGCTCAACCGAGCGAACTGTACATACAAAAGCTAAGCGCACGACAGTGAAAACAATCACACACAACACTAGACAAACACAACGAGAACTTATAGGACACTAATTACACTAAACGATAAGAGGTGTAACAACAATCAGACAAAAGCAAACGAACATAGAAACATGCAACGGTGGCAGCTAGTATTCCGGAGACGACGAACGCCGAAGCCTGCCCGAGCAAGGAAGAGAGGCAGCCTCGGCCGAAACCGTGACAGGGATGAGGTAGGGGGATGAGGAGAGGAGAGTATGGAAGATAGAGAAATGTTGGAGACAGAAAGAGAAGAGGGGGGGAGAAGAAGGGGGGAGGAGAGAAAGAGAGGGAGGGGGGAGAGAAGAAGGATGGAAGGTGAATACATCAGCGGGGGTGAAAAGGAGAGAAAGACAGAGAGTTGGTCAGATGTTTTCAGCAAGATTGAATAACAGTAACACTTGTGAAACTAAACTTTCCAACTAAAACAACAATGAATCATAATGGCATAAATGGCAAATGGGCTTAAGATAAACAATAGATTTTAACAGCGAGCTGAGCGGGAAAATGACGGCAGCCAATTCCATCAGGTTATCATATTAATATTGAGCTGAACTTTGTGTGATCTAATTAATGTAATGAAATAAAGGCAAGCAGTGGCAGTGACAGAGGCAAATACTTCTACGTGCTAGGCATGACTAGTACCTCAGCAAGAGAGAGAGAGAGAGTGAGTATGAAACCCCGTTTGAGTCTTTGCGTGTCAAAAAATATACAAATACAACACGATTTGACACGTCAAATAAGCTTGTTGACCATTCAGGACCTGAATATGACTGCACAATTAATATGACTAATAACGTAACACGTTATTTTATTTTTTTACATAGTTATTACACATTGATTACACTATCACTAGAATTTCATATGTCATAGCGATTCACCGATACATATGCTATGATGCTGGTAAAGTTGTCTCGCGCACCTGTGGCCTCATGTAAGCACACAATATGCCCCAAAACATGTCAGTTTTGGGGCAAAACTTGGTATTTGTAAACACTGTGCTTATCCTCACGCAAACTTTTGACCATGCATATGCACAGTTTCAGGTGGTTGAAGTCAGGGTGCAACCCTCACTGGGGATGGGGGACATGTCCCCCCAACATTCTGAAATTGCATTTTTGTCTCCCCCAGTTTTATCATTGGAATGTGATACAAAGCGAGGCAACGGTGTGCTTTAGGACCATGCGGACGCCTCCGAGCGGTCGGGTAGGTTGTTTGGAGCGTTTATCTGACTGGATAAAAAAATATATATATATCTCCCCCCCACTTCTAAAACCAAAGTTGCGCCCCTGGTTGAAGTATTGCATTGCAAAAAAGGCTCATGTAGCCTAGCAGCCTTGCACAGGAAAATATGATGACACTCTAAATAAAAAAGGCTAATATAATAACAAGCTGCAATGATTTGCCTTTAGTGAGAAGAGTGAAGATATTTGCATTCTAAAATAGTTTGAAATAGGCATCTATTTCCTATTTTATTTCCATCATTGCAGAATAAATTCCTCGCCTTTTCCGACTGACGGCTTCAGACAGTTCACCTTTTCCATCTAACTTTGTTTTTGTCTTTAGTAAACAATATTTAATTTATAAACATAATACATAATGCATATTTACATAACCATTGCAGATGAACTTCCTCACCACCTTTTCTGGCCATGACGGGTTCATATTCCTGAAGTTGCCATACAACTGTCACGTTCGTTCATAGACGGGTCAGACCAAGGCGCAGCGTGATATGCATACATGTTTATTTAAACGTAATAAACACTCGACAAAACAATAAACAAAATGTGAAGTCCAAGGTAGACACAAACAACATACCTCACACGGAACAAGATCCCACAACCCACTAGTGCCAATAGGCTGCCTAAGTATGGTCCCCAATCAGAGACAACGAGCGACAGTTGCCTCTGATTGGGAACCACACCGGCCAATATAGATCTAGACATACTAGATCCTACAACATAGAACAAACACAACAAGGAATATACGGGGGGCGCTAGAGAGCGTGCTATGGAGTAGACGTGCATTGCTAGAGCTCCGCTCAATTTTGAAACAAATTAATATTTATCTTAACCTCTCACAACCTATAACTTCAAACAAATATGACAAAGGGAAAAGGCAACAAAAAGAGGGCGCTAAACAAGATAATTGGAATGAGATAGACACGAACCAATTTCAACGTCGCCCGACCACGAGGAGCTAGCTGAAGAGGCTAGCTTCCAAGAGTTCCCCACAGATCCTACTCAAAGTGACATACTGGCTGCCATAAACGCACTAAGCAAGAAGGTGGACACAAGGTTGGCTGATATCTCAAAGAGTATTGGGACTTTGGCCGAAACTGTGAAGGCAACTAAGGGAAGGGTGCACGAGGTTGAGCAGACGACAATCGATCACGGGGCCAGGCTACAGGACATAGAGAAACAGTGCGCAACGTTCAAAAATGACAACAAAACCCTGAAGGCCCGACTGGAAATGCTAAGTCGCATTCAAGACGCCAGAACATCCGAATATGTGGGATCCAGGAGGACACGGAGAAAGGGAATCCCACTGAATTTGTCTCGGAGCTGATACCGGCATTGCTGGGGAGTGAACACTTCAAAACGGCCATCCTGATCGACCGCGCACACAGAGCACAGGCAACGAAGCCGGCCAAGGGCGGGCCACCAAGGCCATTCATTGTAAGGCTGCACTATCCCCACACCAGGGATCTCATCCTCAAGCTGGCTAGTCAAAAGTTCCCCCTTAACTACAACGGAGCCAGGGTGTCTTTCTACCCAGATCTTACCTTGGAGGTGAGGAACCAACGGAAAGAGTATGATGAGGTACGCAACAAATGCAGGGCGGCCAACATCCGATATGGATTCCTCTTCCCAGCCCGGTTTAAGGTGACAGTCGAGGGATCAACACGTACGTTTGACAACGCAAAAGAGGCAGATCTGTTCTTGACAAGCAAGCTCCCGGCTGAGGATACAGAACGGCTGTGCCAGCAGGCTAAATGGCCAAATACAGGCCAGGAATGTGTGGAATTGAATTTCCGGCCTATGTCTTTTCGATCAGAAGATCAGAAATTGGGACTTATAGGATAGGTGAGATGTTGTGGCTAATATAGCATTGTTTGGCATGTCATGTTTTAGCGCCACTCACCCCCTAACATGAGAGTTAAGTTAAGTGTTATTTAATATTAGTTTATATGCGGAGCATCTATAGACTAACGAGTTAGTTCAAGCTTTATGTCTAGACACCCTAACGTTTGTGTGTTAGCTAAGGAGTGCTTCGTTTGGGGAAAGTCACTCAGTAAAGGGACGGGGAGGGTTGGGGTCTGTGTTTTATGTTCACGTTTATTAGTACAGGTGGCATGACAAGCTCCGGCGGCGGGACGTTTTTCTTCTGGGTTTTGTATGACAGCAGCAATTTGCTTTAAAATAAGAAATGCCACATAGTGACCGAGCACTAGTAGACCAGGTGGAATAAAGATAGTCAGCTGGAACTGTAATGGATTAGGGCATGTCGTGAAACGAGCTAAGGTTTTTTCTCATCTTAAATCACTGGGTGCTGACATAGTGCTTCTTCAAGAAACTCATATTAAACGCCCGCGCAGGTAAGCTACGAGTCGGCTGGATCGGTCAGATATACCAGTCTAACTTTGATGCAAAAGCGAGAGGGGGTAGCAATCCTGATAAGGAAAAACATTCCTTTTGTTTACTCAACCTCGATTTCAGATCCTAATGGTCGGTATATTATTGTGGCTGGTACACTGAATTCAAAACCAATAACCTTGGTCAATTTATATGGACCCAACTTCGATGATCCATTATTTTTTCAAAGGGTATTTAAGGCCATACCAAATATCTCGGATACAAGTGTTATTGTTGGAGGTGACTTTAACTGTACGTTAGACCCTCTTTTAGATAAACAGCTATCAAGGTCACTTCAACAATCAAATGCCAGTGTCTGTCTAAATACATTGATGACAAACCTTAACATTGTCGATATTTGGAGACTGGCGCACCCAACAGACAGGGATTATTCTTTCTTCTCATCAGTTCATAAATCATATTCCAGAATTGACTATTTTTTGTTGGACTCCAAACTAATCTCAGCAGCTGAGTCGGTTACCTATCACCCCATTCTAATTACGGACCACTCTCCTCTGTCCATGGTGCTGAAACTTCGACAATATGTCGACAGGTCGGCGACCGTGGCGCTTAGACGCATACCTGTTGAAAGATGAGGCTTTTTGTCAGTATTTGGAGGAGCAGATTGCCTTTTTCCTCAGTACTAACGACACGGGGGATGTTGACGACTCCACCCTTTGGGAATCTCTAAAGGCTGTGATTAGAGGTTACATTATTTCTTATACATCAGAGAGGAAGAAACGTGCCAATACTAGGCTGAGAGAAATTGAAAGAGAGTTAGGGGAACAGGAGAACGTTTTTAGGACAAATTCCTCGTATACAGTCCTTGAGAAGATCACAAAGTTAAAGTATGAATACAATACCATCCTTTCGAAACGGGTGGGCTCTTTACTTGCTAGAACGCAACAAAGTTATTTTGAACCGGGGGACAAACCACATAAATTATTAGCAAGACAGCTAAGGCATGTACAAGCATCTAGAGCTATTCACAAAATAAAAGACAAGAAGGGTAAAATAGTAACAGATCCGCAGGACATTAATAAATGCTTTGCACAGTTTTACTCAGAGCTATACCAATCAAAATGCGATGCTACTGATCCACAAACTATGGAGCGCTTTCTCGCTGATTGTGAACTTCCTAAACTAGACAGGGGGCAGCTGCCGCACTCGATGCAGGGATAACCTTAGATGAAATTAACACAGCGATAGCACAATTTCCAAACAGCAAGGCCCCTGGGCCCGATGGATATGTAATAGAATTCTATAAGAAGTACTGCGCTAGTCTATCTCCACTTATGCTGCGAATGTTTCAACAATCCAAAGAAAATACCAAACTCCCGCAAACACTGTATGAGGCTACAATAGCCCTGATCTTGAAAAAAAGATAGAGATTCCATGGAGATGTCGTCAGTATCGCCCCGTGTCGTTACTCCCCCATAGAAAACAAGGTGTTGACAAAGATATTGGCAAACCGATTGAAAAAATATATTTCCGACATCATACACCCTGACCAGACAGGTTTTATCCCGGGCCGACATATATACTACAATTTGAGACGCCTTTTCAACGTAATGTATCATGATCATAAAGTTGAGGCAGTGGTAATAGCTCTTGATGCAGAGAAGGCGTTTGATCAGATTGAGTGGAAGTATATGATGTCGGTTCTGGAGCATTTCGGATTTGGAAAGGAATTTATTAATTGGATAAGAATTATTTATGCACACCCAATGGCGTCCGTGGTGACCAATCAGGAAATGTCGCAGTCATTCCGCCTGTTCAAGGGGTGCCGACAGGGGTGCCCTATTTCGCCTGCTCTCTTCGCTATAGCCATGGAACCCCTTGCTACGCGCATTCGGGCATGTGCCGATATAGCTTCTGTTAAAATAAAAGACACACAGCACAAAATTTCCCTATATGCAGACGATGTTCTTTTGTTTTTGTCCAAGCCTAAAACGTCTATTCCACCATTACTTAACCCGGATAAACACATTCGGCTCCTTCTCTGGCTACAAGATAAACTGGCAAAAAAGTGAGATGATGCCAATATCACGGCCTGTGGATATGCAATTTCTGCAATCTACCCCGCTTAGAACAGTGAGGGACAAGTTCACAAGCCTTGGCATTGTAGTGACAAGAGACCTTGACCAGCTATTGAAAGTGAATTGGGACATGAAAATATATCAGCTTAAACAAAATATAGATTTCTGGAAAACTCTGCCTATTTCCTTGGTTGGTCGTATAAACGCTATTAAAATGGTTGTCCTACCCAGGTTTCTTTACCTCTTCCAATGTCTACCCAATTTCATACCACAAAGCTATTTTAAGAAACTGGATTCAATAGTAACTCCATTTTTATGGGATAACAAGGCAGCCAGAATTGCAAAGAAGCATTTATGCAAGTACAAGATAGAGGGGGGCTTTGGCCTTCCTCACTTCAAACTGTATTATTGGGCTGCTAATCTGAACATTGTGTCTTTCTGGAGGGAAAGTTTACCTGAGATGAGACGGAAGGATATGCCTTCATGGCTTTTGATTGAGCAGGCCTCCTGTCAACGTTCCTCACTCCCTGCACTTGTTAATAGCCCATCATATGTGAAAAAAGCCACTTATGACTCCAATCCAGTAATTTGTCATACTCTTAGGATCATACTCTTAGGATCTGGAAACAGATTAGGGATTTTCTTAACATACCCACTGTGTACTTAACATACCCACTGTGTACTCCTGAGTGGCGCAGTGGTCTAAGGCACTGCATCGCAGTGCTAACTGTGCCACTAGAGATCCTGGTTCGAATCCAGGCTCTGTCGTAGCCGGCCGCGACCGGGAGACTCATGGGCGGCGCACAATTGGCCCAGCGTCGTCCAGGGTAGGGGAGGAATGGCCGGCAGGGATGTAGCTCAGTTGATAGAGCATGGCGTTTGCAACGCCAGGGTTGTGGGTTCGATTCCCACGGGGGGCCAGTATAAAAAAAAAAAAAAAAAATAGAGATGTATTCACTAACTGTAAGTCGCTCTGGATAAGAGCGTCTGCTAAATGACTAAAATGTAAATGTACATAGACAGCCCGATTAGCCGGAATCATGCTTTCCACCCTGCAATGGATGATGTGGTGTTTTCACAGAGAAGGGGCTCACAACAATTGGTAATCTATACATAGATGGTCAGTTAGCTTCATTTCAACAACTACAGGCAAAGTTCAACATGCCAACAACACATTTTTTCAGATACCTCCAAATCAGGAATTTCTTAAGGACACACATCCCACAGTATGGCATGAAGCCAAATAGTCCTACATTAGATAGCTTGATCCTTGTCAAAACCCCATTCAAAAGGGTCGGTCTCCAGACTGTATGATGTGCTACAGGCCCACATAGAGGTATCCACAGACACCATTAAAAGGGCTTGGGAACAAGAACTTGGTTCAGAAATCTCAAATGAGGACTGGATAGAAGCTCTCAGGAATATAAACCACAGTTCAGTGAATGCCAGACACAACCTTGTACAGTTTAAGGTGATACACAGGTTACACTACTCAAAAGTAAAACTGCATAAAATATTCCCCGGACACCTCACCACTGTGTGAGAGGTGCAAGCAGGAGGAGGGGACGTTGTCCCACTTATTCTGGACATGCCCTAAATTACAGGCTTACTGGGCTCTCATTTTTGATTACTTATCTAAGGCCTTTGATAGAGTTCTAGCCCCAGACCCATTGATCGCTCTGTTTGGTACAGTTGATGGGAATAACCAGGAGGGGAAAGCTGTCTCTCTTTGTACTCTATTAGCCAAAAGGCTCATATTGCAATTTTGGAAATTGGAGACTGTACCTACCTTTGAAATGTGGTTACGGGATTTAGGGAATGTAATCCATATGGAAAAGATTCGATACAACACCTCCAATAGAAGTCCATTGTTTTACAAAATATGGCAGCCGATACTGGATAAATGGTCTAGTCCCGCTTCATAACTGGGCTGACGATCTGCTGCTACTCTGTGCTGTACTCCACTCAATATTTATTTTTGGCTGAACTACACTGCTTGTAATGACTATATGCTGTCTTCTTATACACGTACCACCTAATAGGATTTTGTTTTATTTTGTGTATGTGTGAGTTAACTTTTGTTTTGTCCTCTAAACTGGCCATCCCATCCAACAGTACAATGAATGTCATTGTTTGTATTGCTGTCTCTTTTACTTTATTTTTATTGGAAAATAATAAACATATTATAAAAAAAAAAAATAAAAAAAAAATAAAAAGGAATATACACACCCTGACTCAACATATAAGCGTCCCCTGAGTCAGGGCGTGACAGTACCCCCCGCCAAATGTGCAGACTCCGACCGCACAACATAAACATAACAGGGTAGGGGCCGGGTGGGCATTCCGCCTCGGAGGCGGATCCGGCTCAGGGCGTGACGACCTCTCACTCTTCGCCTCCCTGTTGCGCCCCTGGTCTGGTCTAGACCTCGGCGCGTTGCTTCCCCTCTCCTTCCTCCCACTATACTCCAAGCCCTGTCTGGACCCTGGTGTGGGAGACCCCGAACCTGGAGAGGGGCTGACGTCTGGGTCTGGACTGGAGCCGCTGACCGGAGCTGGACCGGCACCGGTGGTGTGGACTGCTCAGGCTCCGGACTGGAGCCGCTGACCGGAGCTGGACTGGGCACCGGTGGAGCGGACTGCTCTGGCTCCGGAGTGGAGCAGCTGACCGGAGCTGGATCAGGCACCGGTGGAGCAGACTGCTCTGGCTCCGGAGTGGAGCCGCTGACCGGAGCTGGACTGGACCCCGGTGAAGCGGATTGCTCTGGCTCCGGAGTGGAGCAGCTGACCGGAGCTGAACTAGGCACCGGTGGAGCGGAATGCTCTGACTCCGGAGTGGAGCAGCTGACCGGTGCCGGACCAAGCACCGGTGGAACAGGCACGGGCCGTGCCGGACTGGACACACGCACCACTGGCTTGGTGCGAGGAGCAGGAACAGGCCGGACCGGGCTGGCGATGCGCACCACTGGCTTGGTGCGGGGAGCAGGCACGGGCCGTACCGGACTGGCGACGCGCACCACTGGCCTGGTGCGGGGAGCAGGCACAGGCCGGGCCGGGCTGGCGACGTGCACCACTGGCTTGGTGCGAGGGGCAGGAACAGGCCGGGCTGGGCTGGCGACGCGCACCACTGGCTTGGTGCGAGGGGCAGGAACGGGCCGGGCTGGCGACGTGCACCACTGGCTTGGTGCGAGGGGCAGGAACAGGCCGGGCCGGGCTGGCGACGCACACCACTGGCTTGGTACGAGGAGCAGGAACAGGCCGGGCCGGGCTGGCGACAGCGCACCACTGGTTTGGTGCGAGGAGCAGGAACAGGCCGGGCTGGCGACGCAACGCGCACCACTGGCTTGACGCGAGGAGCAGGAACGGGTCGGGCCGTACTGGGAACACGCACCACTGGCTTAGTGCGGGGAGCAGGAACGGGCCGGACCGGACTGGCGACACGCACCACTTGCTTGGTGCGAGGAGCGGGACTGGGTTCCTTTATTAACCCCCGCTCCTTCTGCTGCCTAACCAGCTCCTCTCGCCGTGCCTCTACACTTTCCTTCTCCCTTTTAGCCTCCTGTAGCGCCTCCCTCTGACCGAATAACTCCTGCTCCCTCTGAACCAATAGCCCCCATAACATGGTGGCCGCCTCTCCTAACCTGCAGATTCGCCCTTCCACGGCCTCCTGCTGCCTCGTCATCCACACTGTGTGCCCCCCCAAACATTTTCTTGGGGTTGCCTCTCGGGTCTCCGTCGTCGGCACTCCTCTTCCTGTGAGGACTCCTCCGGGTGCCCCCACGAGTTAGGGAACAGAAACTTGTCGTCGTCGTCATCCTCCGACTCCTCAGTATAATACTGTTCCCACTCCTCTTCCCATGGTCGTGGGGACCCAACCTGGAAACCAACCGGGTGCAGTGGTCGATGCTCTTCTCTCTCGCTCCCCGACCACCCCTTTAGCCCCCCCAATTTTTTTTCTTGGGGCTGCTTCTCGGGCTTCCTCCTCGGCCGGCTTCCGTGTTGCCGTTGCTCCTCTCCTGCCTGGGCTTCCTTCTTCGCCCAGGGTCCTTTACCGTCCAGGATCTCCTCCCAGGTCCAGGCTGTCTGCTCCTGGACTTGCTGCTTGGTCCTCGTTTGGTGGGATCTTCTGTCACGTTCGTTCATAGACGGGTCAGACCAAGGCGCAGCGTGATATGCATACATGTTTATTTAAACTTAATAAACACCTGACAAAACAATAAACGAAACGAAACGTGAAGTCCAAGGTAGACACAAACAACATACCTCACACGGAACAAGATCCCACAACCCACTAGTGCCAACAGGCTGCCTAAGTATGGTCCCCAATCAGAGACAACGAGCGACAGCTGCCTCTGATTGGGAACCACACCGGCCAACATAGATCTAGACATACTAGATCCTACAACATAGAACAAACACAACAAGGAATATACACACCCTGACTCAACATATAAGCGTCCCCTGAGTCAGGGCGTGACAACAACAAATTACCATGCACATCTCTCATTTAATTGGGCCTATTGGATAGGCTATTATATAATTTCAAGTATTTTGCTCTATGTAGCTGAAAGGGAGCGTGGTTTATAATATACAGTAGAATTGAACAGATTAACAGACAGTTTACATTTTGCTCTGAAGTGTGTAGGCTATAGGTCTACCACTGTAACTAGGCATAGGCCTACTGTAGGATATAGTTGTACATTTCTTCAAATAGACATAGACTATAGGCCTACTAGACATTTCAGAATTCATGGGCAGTGCAGCATATTTAGGTTCGGAAAAAAGTAAACACAAAACATTGGGCTACTGAATTCAAACGATCTGTTTAGAGGTCCACAACAATTTGCAATAGTTTTTTTCTTTCTTTCAGAAACAGTCAGATACAGCAAATGTCACTTTAAAAGTTGAAAACATTCTGCCAACACCTCCAAAGACATTTGATCAATTATTTGATCAAGGTCGCCATTGCTATATTTCTTAAATACGTTCTTGGCCTAATTCTAATACTTCAAAATTTTACAGCAAATAATTTAAAATAAGGGCTTTATTGACACCATAAAAGGTGAATGTTGGCCTTTTCTGGCTGACTTTTAATGCTCGTTCACACGCGGGATTGGTCTGATTTACAACGGGAAACAAGCATATGTAGCCTATGTGGTCCTCTGTAGCTCAGCTGGTAGAGCACGGCGCTTGTAACGCCAAGGTAGTGGGTTCGATCCCCGGGACCACCCATACACAAAAATGTATGCACGCATGACTGTAAGTCGCTTTGGATAAAAGCGTCTGCTAAATGGCATATTATTATTTATTATTATAGCCTATGGCGTGCGCAAAGTTGATAAATCTAAATATTTAGTATTTTCATAAATGGCGCATGCAGATATTTAGTGTGAAATGTATACAAAGGCTATAAATATTTGACGTGTCTTTTTTGATGATGACAATGACAATCCATAAAAGAGAGACAACAGAGAGAAAAAAATAGATACATAATCATCATCAATAGGCCTAGAACAATGCACCAAAGAAGGACAAATTAATTTAAAAATAGTTTACTAAACAGACAAGAAGAGATACCCAGCTGTTGCATGTATGAGATTGAAATGAATTTATAATGCGAAACACCAACCTGGTCTCAGAGCATTTCATATTATTCTGTATATAAATCCGAGACACTCCATTTAGCATAATATGTTAGGTTTCATATGGTATGTATTAATTTGTGGATGTCCATCACCCATTTCATATAATATGTTACAAAATACAATTCGTATTATATGTTACGAATTTGCAAAACGTATGATATGTTACAGATTCTAGCTTGGTGCTAACGTTAGCTGGGTTAGGGTTAGGGGTTAAGGTTAAGGTTAGGGTTAAGTTTAGGATTTAGGTTAAAGGGTTAAGGTTAGGGGAAGGGTTAGCTAAAAGGGTTAAGGTTAGGTGAAGGGTTAGCTAAAAGGGTTCAGGTTAGGGTTTGGGGAAGGGTTAGCTAACATGCAAAGTAGCGAAAAATCAGTAAGTAGTTGAAAAGTTGCTAATTAGCTAAAATTGTCTGTGATGAGATTTGAACTCACAACCTTTAGGTTGCTAGACGTTTACGTTATACACCCGACCAACCACCCTAACCATACAAAACTAAACATATCATACTGAATGGAGTGTCTCGGATTTACCTACAGAATAATACGAAATGCTCTGAGACCAGGTTGGAAACACACACACACGCACACAAACACACAAACACACCACTCCTCTAGCCTCTCCCCAGGTAGCTGTGTGGTCTCAGGCTTGGTGCCGGTGTACCAGAGGTTCCAGACTCGGGGGTACTCCAGCTGAACATCATTCAGGAGAGAACCTGTTGCCTCGTTCAACAGCCTGGATACACACACACATTTGTTTTTGTTTTGATCTAGCACTGTGATTGTTACCAGCATGTTTCTGAAGATGGCTTTACTTGGGAAGATATTGCTAACTGTATATGACTGCATCTTTTTATTTGAATGCACGTATTGCAAATCACTCTGAATAAAAAAAAAAAAATAACTTGCTAAATGACTAGAACATGTCTAAAAGGTAATGTGGAAATTGTAACAAGGTCATTAACAGACAGTTAGGGAACCAAACTGAACAGCATTCTCCAAGATACGAAGGAAGTCTAGCATCTGAAGGTCTATAACTTTCAGACCCTGAGAGAGGGGGGAGAGAGAGGGAGAGAGATAAGGTGAGAGCGAGACAGAGACATTAAGGGAGATATATGACAAATAAACAAACGAGTGCAAATGGGACTGATAACAAGCCATGAAAGCAAAAGTGAATGAGAGAAGAGAAAGCAAACATTGAAAAGTTAAATTAAGTTAAGTTTTTATGCGAGTAAAGTCATACTGTATAATGGCGGCAGGTAGCTTAGTGGTTGAGAGCGTTGTGCCAGTAACCGAAAGGTCGCTGGTTCTAATCCCTGAGCCGACTAGGTGAAAAATCTGTCGATGTGCCCTTGAGCAAGGCACTTAACCCTAATTGCTCATGTAAGTCGCTCTGGAGAAGAGCGTCTGCTAAATGACTAAAATGTAAATGTATAAAAATAAAGCTGTGATGGAAACAGGACGTTTTGGTAAAATTTTATAAATGCTATAGCTCATTTGTTTGTTCGACATGGTGGGATCTTTTGTGTTGGTAAAATTAATTATGTGAGAAATGGCGGCGGAAATATGCGGAAATATTGATATAACAACCATTATATCAAAGTAAACTTGGGAGTCACGCGATGATATTGTGTGAGGTCCTCCCGCTACAGCTCAGGAAACCAAGCAGTTTATTAGGCTACAGATGAAATAAATTATGATGAACTTCACAGGGTGGCGAAAGTGCACGGTGATCTTAATGCTCCTTTCCAATAAATATCAACGGTGTTATCCGTAATAATCTCAACATGTAGCCTAGCCTACCCTCACAGACTACCGGCACTGTATCTGCAAGCTGTTGGCCAGAGCGCACGTGCCAAGACCAGAGTAGGCACATTTGCTATTTAACGGTAGAATTGAAAATGCGATTTTTATTCGTTACATGAAAACGTAAGTGTAAAAGTACATTTTTTGTGCACTACATCATCACACACTGATTTTTATCTGCAACAAGTCTGTTTGGCGGAAACATACCACTGGTTGGAAAATGAGCATATTTTCTTTATGCAGATTTTAGAATATTTGCATGAAAATCTGTTGCCAATTGGATGGAATCGTAGCTGGTGAGCAAAAAAAGTTAGCCAAAGCAGTCCTAGACAGACAGGAGTGGACATTGTTCACATTTATGTCATTTAGCAGACGCTGTTATCCGGAGCCTCTTACAGGAGCAATTAGGGTTACGTATCTTGCTCAAGGGCGCATAGACAGATTCTTCACCCACTCGGCTTAGGTATTCAAACCAGCGACCTTTCAGTAACTGGCCCAATGCTCTTAACCGCTAGGCAACCTGCCGTCTGTTTCACGCCTGTTGCCGCTGTTAAAGCCATTGCTCGTAAAGCCATTGCCCAATTGTCCCTAAATGTCAGCGTTTTGGCCGTATTGTAGGAGAGCATTGGAGTGGAGTTATGCTTATGAGACCAGGCTGAAAGCTGCTGGAGAGAGGAGCGAAAGGTCAAAGAGGAATAGAAAGAACAGAGAACACAGGAGAGAGAGAGAGAGACGTCCTGGACAGTGGACACAAGTGAAATTGGCCAGAGAAAAGAATAGAGGGGAGACCTGGAGAGACGTGGGTGAAAATTGGTGTCGTCTCGCTCTCTCTCTCTCGTTCTCTCTCTCTATCTCTCTCTCTCTCTCTCTCTCTCTCACAACCCAAACACCCACAGACAGACAGACAGAAAAGACTTTTGAAGAAATTGACTGCTTTTTACTGACTTTACTGACAGAGAGGGGAAAACTGCTTCCTGAAGTGCCAGAAGGAACATATAAAACAAGTGTATGAAGAAAGGAGGAGGAGAGAAGGAGGAGGAGAGAAACCTCAGAGCTGGGGAGAAAAATATGACTTCCTCCTTGTTCACCTGGGTCTCGGTGTGTGTGTGTGTGTCTTTGTGCTGAAAGGATCTTATCTGATGAAGGAAGCCTCAAATGTAAAGAAAGACCTGTCTCAAACGAGGGGTGAATGCACTTTACTACACTGGGTTCCTATGAGGGGTTCTGGCTCTGTTCAGAGGAGTCTTCAATCATCCACCGGAGGGCAGAGAGGGAGTGAGTGCCTACTCCAACTACGGCAGGATGGCCCGACCGCTGTGGAGTACGCCCTCCCCCTTCCGGACAGTGGCAGCATCCAGCGGATGGAATGAGCCGGCACTCCGCACCCTATTCAGAAGAGGACTGCGCCAAGAGGTCCAGATGAAGTTGGCATGCCGGAGACGACACCCTCTCCTTGGACGCACTCATTGTGATGGCCATCCGTCTGAATAACCTTCTTCAGGAGCATCAGCACCCCCATCGCCTCTCTCCCTCCTTCGTAGACAGTTCTGAGTCAGAGGCTGATCCCATGGAGGTAGGGGCCACATGCCTCCCCGTGGCTGAGCGACGCCAACGGAGACAGCTGGGGCTCTGTCTCTATTGCGGTCAAGTGGGGCACTAGCTTCAATGGTGTCCGGTATGTCCTAACCCGGGGTCCACGAGAGCAGAGGGACGGCCCTGTGATCATCCGTCTCCTGCGTTAGACATGAGTATTCCATCATCATCACTTTCCGCCAAACCCTTTTTAGTATCGATTTCACTAGCTGGCTGTCCCTCATGAATTGTTTCTACAGCTCTAGTGGATTATGGTGCCATGGGGAATTTTATTGACCAGGCCCTTGCTTCTTCCCTCAACATCCCTCATACCCGCTCTCCTCTTCATTTCCGGTTCAAGAGCTGGATAATCGACCCCTGGGATCCGGAACTATCACACACATCACAACACCACACCCTCACCGTGGAGTCCATACATCAAGAAAGCCTTCCCTTCCTCATTATCAATGCACCTGTACACCAGATCATCCTCTGCCTCCCATGGCACCAATGCCAAAACACCACCATTTCATGGTCAAGGATGTCAATCATGGACTGGGCACCCGAATGCCGGAGGACCTGCTTTCCCCTTCCCCTGTGGTTCCACATTGGTTGAGAGTCCTGTGGTTGCCCTTCAGCCCAACATCCCGGAGGTATACCAAGACCTGCGGGAGGTCTCCCTCCTCATCGCCCCTGGGAATGTGCTATCGACCTGCTTGCAGGCTCTGCGCCACCGCGCAGTCGCATCTACCCTCTGTCGGTGGCTGAAACCAAGGCTATGGAGGAGTACATCCATGAGGCCCTCCAACAGGGTTTCATCCGCACGTCCACCTCCCCTGTGTCAGCAGGCTTCTTCTTCGTGGCAAAGAAGGATGGAGGGTTACGCCAGTGCATTGATTACAGAGGTTTGAATTCCATCCCCACTAAATACCGTTACCCTCTCCCGTTGGTGCAGGCAGCGATCAAACAGCTCCGCCGGGCCCGGTTCTTTACCAAATTGGACCTGCGGAGTGCCTACAATCTTATCCGCATCCGAGAGGGGGATGAATGGAAAACAGCTTTCAGCACGGTGTCTGGCCACAATGAGTACTTGGTGATGCCTTATGGATTAGCCAATGCTCCGTCAGTGTTCCAGGCATTCGTTAAGGAGGTGTTCCGGGACATGCTCGGACGCCAGGTGGTCGTGTATATCAATGACATCCTGGTCTACTCGGCTACCTTGGATGATCACATCGCTCACGTCCGAGTAGTCCTGGAACGCCTCCTGGCTAACCACCTATATGTCAAAGTGGAGAAGTGCCAATTCCATCAGGAGGCTGTCTCCTTTCTAGGTTACCAGATCGGCCCGCAAGGAGTGATGATGGACGGTAAGAAGGTAGATGCTGTCAGGTCATGGCCAGTCCCAACCACCATAAACGGGTTACAAAGGTTTTTGGGGTTTGCCCACTTCTACCGCTGTTTCATCAAGAATTTTAGCTCTATCGCCTCTCCTCTCACCTCAAGGGTGGTCCCCGTACGTTGGGGTGGAGTCCTGCAGCCGACGAAGCCTTCCACCTACTGAAGGAATGTTTCGCCTCCACTCCGTTGCTCAAACAACTGCACCTACAGTACCAGTCAAAAGTTTGGACACAGCTACTCATTCAAGGGTTTTTCTTTATTTTTACTATTTTCTACATTGTAGAATAATAGTGAAGACATCAAAACTATGAAATAACACATATGGAATCATGTAGTAACCAAAAAAGTGTTGAACAAATCAAAATATATTTTCAAATAGCCACCCTTTGCCTTGATGACAGCTTTGCACACTCTTGACACCATCGAGGTGTGGATGTCTACTTTCTACACAAGTTGTTATTTTTCAGTTTCATCATCAGAACAGATTGTAGTGGTAAAATGAAAAGGTATACAATTTTTTGGTGCCATTTAAGCTAAATAGAATTCTAAGCATCATTCCAGTCAAAATAGGCTCTGCGAACGTTCGACTCAATTCATTTGCTATGGGCTTGCGCTAGTGTTCCAGCTTAGCCAACGTTCTATTGCCGTTTTTCAGCCTTGGGTGAATTTTGACTCGTTCTATTGTCCAGCCTACCATTGCTATTTCTCTTAAAAACGGCCTTGGC
Source organism: Coregonus clupeaformis (assembly GCF_020615455.1). NCBI lineage: Eukaryota > Metazoa > Chordata > Actinopteri > Salmoniformes > Salmonidae > Coregonus > Coregonus clupeaformis. Next base: position 2,412,015 of record NW_025533456.1, read on the forward strand.
CTAATTCCAGTACTTCGAAACTTTACAGCAAATAATTTTTTTAAAGGGCGTTATTGTCACCATAATTGTTCGTTCACGCACACACAGTTTCAGGATGGATCTGATTTATAATGGAAAACAAGCATATGTATGGCGTGCACCAAGTTTATAGATCAAAATATTTCTGTACACGTCGCAGTCTTTTCAGAAATCTCCTCATCACTCAGCCACATAATACCAGGGTATATCTGGTGTGCTTTCTGGAATAAGAGCAAGCATATATATTGTGGTAGAAAGGGCAATAGAGGATAAAATTAGGATCATTCTCTATTTCTTTGAGGTCACAATAGTTACATAGTCTTTCCTCTTCCATTTCACCACAATACCGACCTGTTTCAATACGCAGAGGCAATATCCCTGATCTTACCTGTGCACATAGCGATCTCTTGCTTTTAGGTAGGTTATACATCATATATCTCTCACACACGAATTCACCCTTAATCAAACAAAAGGTTCACAATTTGGGTTAATGATTAATCTCTTCCACCCATTTTTTTCATATTGTATCAACAGTTGTTTTTTAATAATATCTATGTCTCTCTTAATTGGGTTTTCGTACAGATGTTCACAGTCAGGCTGTTAAAAAAGGTCAGACATTTCAGTTGCCCAGGCTCCCCCTATGGATAGATCCCATAGAAAAACTTTACTAGCTATTCTGGCAGTTGGCATGTCCAACAGTCTATTCCAAAGTCTCACCACACACGCCTTCCATCTCACCTCACAGGGTTCCCAGCCCATGTCCCCAGTTATTGCAAGTATAGGTGCAAACTTGTGGACACCTGAAAAGTAACGTACTGCTCTGTTATGGACATGTTCGTTTTTAAAATACCTCTTAGCACCCCACACTCCTGCTGAACAGTCCAGAACAGGACACACGCATGTCTGATACAGTTTGGAATACGTAGCATAACCAATGTCTTTGAGTGTTTTTGTTTTTCCTATAACTCCCCCAAGAGGTCCACTTGCTGAATCGGCCAAGGCATTGTATGGTTGTTTCTTTTTATTTGAATGCACGTATTGCAAATCACTCTGAATAAAATAAATCAAATAACTTGCTAAATGACTAGAACATGACTAAAAGGTAATGTGGAAATTGTAGCTAGGGCATTAACAGACAGTTAGGCAGTGGGAATGGGTCAGTATAATAATGTAGTGTATTATTACTATTAGTGTGTGTAGTATCTTAACAGTCTAGAAATGCTGACCGTTGCTTAAAGTAGGAAACGTGGCCCTAAGATTTTGCTGATGTGGCAAAATGATGTAACTCTACTCTACTGTGCTGGAAACATCTGGAAAGCATTACTAAATTCCTGGAAAAGAGGATATGTAATGGCCAGGGATTGGATGTTAGAATCACGCCATGCTCTGGCCATGTACGATATAATGCCATGTCTTGAACAGAGAGGGAGAATAGCAAATTACTGATTGGCTGTGCTGTCTCACAGATATCTGCAGAATCTGTCAAATTCTGATGCTGGAACCTTTGTTATAATAAACCTTTGAAAACAGAGTACAGTGTCGGCGGATCTTCTTATCACTACGGCATTACCAGCAAAAGCTCGGGTCTTGTTTACCACATTTAATGGCGACGAGGTTTTGTTTTATTGTTCTTTTGGGACGTGCTACGTCTCTTCTTTGCATTCCATTCCTGGGCTACAAAACGACTACCGCTCAAAGAAGCCGGCAAATATAAGGTGAGTTTAATCCCTTACATTGGGCGCTGGCCGTTTGTGAGTCCAGAGAGTGTGTGCGTTAGAGATGTACCGTTAAATTACTTGTGCGTGCGTTTTGCTGGTGTTTGCTGTGTGGTAGGAGTTCCGTTCTAAATTTTCTGAATTAGTTTGCGTTGAGAACAACGCAAACAGTGGGGGAGTGTCTGTAGGGCACACCCGATTTGGACACACATATTTTGCCTTGAATAAAAGTGAAAGGAGTGTCCAATGAAAGGCTTAGAGGATAACGCTTGATATGAGTTAACAGTATACTTTTAGGGCGCCGTTAATTTAAGGAAGCCCTTGTAACACAAGGCGATCAAAGGATGGGCCATAAATCTTGATAGTTATTAGAATTAACTCTCAAGTCTGTTCTGGGAACAGTGAGTTTGTACGACATATATTAAATTGTATGTTACCTCTTGGAATATGGTTGACGGATTGTATGTCCAATGTAACCTCTCATTTAATGTCGGCAACTTAAGGTAGCAGAAATTTAGCAAAATAATTTAAAAGACAAAAGGAACGGCGATAAGCAAGCTTGCTCTGTATTAATGGATCCTGTATGTAACTATGTGTGTGTCTGAGAGGAGGAAAAGCACATTTCTCTGTCAGCGAGTGTGTGTGTGAAACAGAGTGAGTGTGGCTGCGTGCTTGATGACTTCCAGATGTGTGTCGACTAAGGTTTTGAGCAGAGTTTTTAGTCTCTTGTAAATAAATGTGTTAGGTATCTTGGTTTTCAAAAGTTAAGCCCCTAGAGTAAAAGTTAAAACCCCTACAACACAGTTAAGGTTAAATATCTTATGAGTCTCTGTTTGTGAGAACGTTTGTAATTCTTAAACTATATAAACTATGAGCCCCCTGGAAGGACTATAAGTTTAAAGATCTTATGAGTCTCTATAAAAAGAGAACGTTTACTAACGAATCATGAGCCTACAGGGAGGACTTTTTAAGAGTGTATAGAGATGTTTTGTAATTGATAACAGCATAACTATAAATCTGCAGATAAGTGAAAGATAACAAGCTTGGTAGTGGGTTTGTGTTCTGTGTTCTGTATGTTCTATGTGTTCAGTTTGTGAGCTCTGTTAAAGTCTTAAGTCTTATTGTCTATGGGAGAAGAGAACGGAGCAACTGTCTATAGCTCCTTCCACTCTGAAATCACGTTGGTGACTGAACTGCGCACGCGTAGGATTTGTGAGTTTAGCCACTCCCCCTGCACTGAACTGGAGAGAGACGGAGAGTCCGTTTTCAGTGCAGACAAAATAGAAAACGGGAGGGGGAATTTTGCACACAAGTGAAATGTTCTCTTGAATTAACTATTGCTTGACTGTAAAACTGTTTGGTTGATAATCGGTTGAGTTGGTGAATGACAGATATATTGACGGATTAATAATAATAATAATAAAATAAATGAATAAAATAAAATGTTATTGAGCTATTTATAATATTCCTGAATTAAGCTGTTTGCTTATTTCTTAGCGTGAATGTGGAAAAAAATATATATACACTAAACTCTTCTTTGTGCTTTTGTCTTTATGTCATACGAGAGACGAGAAGGAGGAGACAGAGAGAGAGAGAGAGAGAGGAGGGGCTGACATCAACTGACACCAGTGACGGCAACCCTGTCCAAATCAAGGCCAGTGCTGTTATTATTCACAAATCTACTTTCCCTTACAGGATATAATTGATACATTGTGTTTACATAGAATATTTCATGTTGTGACCATTTCGCAAGAGCTTGGCAACAGACTGATGAATTTATGTAATTGATAATTGCACATTACAGTTTCCGTGAATGACTTGTATTGATTAGAGTTGTCTTGGAAATCCAGCATTAACATTATTCTGTAAAATTAAGGTAATTAGGTGCTTATTAAGCAATTGGGTTGTGAGTTGGTACAGATCTTTTATTTTTTTAATTGCTCTGGAGTTGACTACTTTCCTTTACCTTTCCTGATCGGATGTGGTAAGACTGCCACCAATCAATAATTGGGTAAAATAAAATTCACAAACAAATTGATATATTGATTGAATTGATGGATTGAATTGGTTGATTTAGTTGGTTGGTTGATTGATTGATTTAGTTAATTGGTTGATTGATGTAGTTAATTAATTAATTGATTGATTGATTGATTGATTGATTGATTGGATTAATTCATTGATTGATTTGATTTATTGATTGAATTGGTTGATTGATTTTATTTTTTAATTAATTGATTGATTGATTTGGTTTAATTAGTTGATTGATTGATTTCATTGGTAATCGATTCATTGATTGATTGATTGGTGATTGATTGATTGATTTGGTTTAATTAGTTGATTGATTGATTTCATTGGTGATCGATTCATTGATTGATTGATTGGTAATTGATTGATTGATTTGGTTTAATTTGTTGATTGATTGATTGATTGGTAATTGATTGATTGATTTGGTTTAATTAGTTGATTGATTGATTTCATTGGTGATCGATTGATTGATTGATTGATTAGTGATTGATTGATTGATTTGATTGATTGGTTGGATTGATTGATTTAGTTAATTGATTGATTGTTTGTTTGATTGAGTTGGGTTGATTATTGATTGATCAGATTAGTTGATTGGTTAAATTTGTTGATTTGGTTTAATTAATTGATTGATTGATTGATTTGATTTTTTGATTGCTTTAATTGGTTAATTGATTGATTGGATTAATTGATTAATTATTTTTTAATAAAAAAAAAAAAAAAAAAAAAAAAAAGAGGGATACAAGAGGGACACACATAACATAGTCATTACAATGGGGAAAAAGGACATCAAAACTACAAAAGCAATTACTCCTCTTCATGTAGTACAGAATAGTAATCCTCTAGTTAATGGTATAGCAAAATTATCTGAAAAATGGAATAAACGTTGGCCTGACATTGAACAACCATGGCCATTGGAAGGCACGCTTAATCCAGACGTCATCAAGATAATGCAAGTGCTTGTATCCACGTATAAGGCAGAACAAAAGAAGGGGAAGAAGGGAAAACTTCGCAAAGAAAAAAGACAAAAAGAGCTGGGTGTTCTTAAGCTGTTTGAAAATGAAGGACAGAAACTGATAAAAGATACAAAAGACAAGAGAGACAGAGGTACAGAGAAAATGGCAAAAGAGGTGAAGGTGACAGAAAAACTGATTGCAGAAGTCAATACACCTTTCTCATATATGGATTCAACAAAAACACCCCCACCTTATGAGAAAGAAGCCAAGTTTAAGGACGTTTATCCTCAGCTTCCAGTGATCATTCAGGAAGGTGATTATTGCATCAGAGATGAGGATGAACGAATAATAGAGAGAGGACAAGCAGAAACGACCATAAAGATGAATCCAAACTCCAAAGGCAGGAAGACAACGAGATGTCTGGAGACTAAGGGTAGAGTGAGATCAAGGAGGATGGAACTTGATGATGCATGATGATGATGATGATCAGAGTGATTCAGAAGAGATCATGGGTGGATATGACCCTGTCATCAGACAGAGGTTGGCCAGAGCGGAAAGAAGGGGGTGATGGAAGTTGGAAGAAGAAGAATACAAGTGATTCGAGAGTGCTGGTGAAAATGAAGATGGAGACAGCGATGAAGATTTGGAGACTAAAGGTGCTTCATATTCAAGAGGATTTTATCCTCCAATGACTAACACAGAAGAAGTAGAAAGAGATATAGACCGATGCGTATCATACCTGTATAAGGCCAATAACTTAGAAGAAGTAAAAGAACTGGAAGAACGACTCAAGAAGCTGAAGACAAAGGAGAAGAAGCTGCTGAGGAAAGAATCCCAAGAATCTGAGAAGAGATATACATTGAGGCCAAGGAAAGATGGCACTAGTAAGAAAATTATGCCGGTGATCATTCGAGGACAAAACCTAGAATATAAGCCTTTGCAGAATACCGATATGTCAGATATACTTGAGAAGCTGCCTACTCTTCAAGATGGAGCATATCCTTGGATTTCAAAGTTGGAAGAAATTACGGTGGGAACACAGTCTGCCATAGGAGACATCAAGAGACTTTTGGCTAATCTCCTTGGGATTCCAGGTATGGAAGAAATTTTTCAGAGAGCTGGACTTCATAGATATGTGGGGACTGCTGTGAATGATCCTGAATTGTTGGCTGCAAGCAGGAATCGGCTGTGGAGAGCACTGAAGGATACGTTTCCAACAAATGTGCATCCTGACAACATTCTGATTGACCCACTAGGACAACAAGAAAATCCAAGAGCCTACGTGTCAAGAGTTCATCAAGTGTGGAGAAATATTACCGGAAATGATCCAGATGTGAGTCAAATTGAGCAGTCAATCTTGAGAGCTAAACTACAGATGGGACTGCCCTTACCGGTAAGGAGCAAACTGGCAGAAGTGGTTGGACTTGGGAGCATGACAAAAGGTGTCTATACAGATCATATAGCCCATCAAGTGGATCTGTACCGGAAAAGGAACACAACCAGAAAGAACAGGACCAAGAAACTCTCAGAAAACTCAATCAAATACAACTGGTGGAGAAGAAGGAGAAGAGAAGCATTGGTTATGCAGAATCAGTGTGAACCAAATCAACAATCACGGCTACAGTTTCAACTGAACAAGGTCAAATGCAACTGTACCAGCCACAACTAGTGGTACAAGTTGTTTCATATCCATAGATAGTTTCTGGAAAGAAAGAATTTCAGAGGAAGATACAGGAGCAAGTGAAGATCATCTGGAGGACAGGTGAACCTTTAGGGGAAAGGAGCAAGAATTCTAGAGGTGCCCAGAAGATCCGAAAAGGAGGAGTTTCAGCTGATAGCACCGATTAGAGAAGAAGAGAAAAAGATCCAACAATTGAAGTGAAAATAAACAATGGACTATGGGAAGTGATGATGGATAGCAGAAAGGCTTTTATCTGTGTTCAGCCTGAAGAGGTTACACATCTCACGATGTCAAATCAATTAATTATGAGAAGGACTTGGAGTGAAGATCAACGATTTCTGAAAATGATGATTTTGGCTCAAGGACAAGGAGAGTCATAAGCTGTACGGAAGACAAATGAATCTGTTTGAAGTGTGAAGATGAATTGAGAATCTATGAAAGAAGAGATGTTGAAAAAAGTTCAAGAATGTTTGAGATATCAAAGTAGGACTGATATTGGACTTGTGAAATCAGCCCAACCGGTGAAAGTTGAACTTCGACCAGGAGGCAGACCTCCTTGGAAGAATCAGTATCCATTGGAAGATGAAGCAATCCAAGGGATTGAACCAGGAATTGAAGGACTTTCAAAAGCAAGTGTTTTGAAGACAATAGAAAAATCGTTAGAATAGCAATCAAATATTGTTTTGGAGAAACCATGATGATTTAGTAAGCTATGGGTTAGCTAATGTTGTAAAAGGGGAGATTAGGATAAAGATCACAAAGGAGTAGAGTTTTTGGGAACCATATTTTCTTGAATAGATTGACTATGTCATAGGTAGGTGCATAATCTGTCCGAAAAATAATGTGTGACTGTTATTCTTGGTTACATTCATATACCAAGAGGTTCATAAGATGTTCAACTAAGCTAAAATATGCTCAGTCGGTTGCAAAGTTATTGTGTAAAGAAGTCATCAGCAGGTGGGAATTTCCGATTTAATATCCTCAGAAAATGGGAAAGAGTTTTGTGAATAAATCAGTGAAATGGGTTTTTGAAAAAAAAAAAAATATTAGAGAAAGATAAAATTGGAAAAAGTCAGACTAAAATGTTATGAAAACTAGGGTTGAAATAACTCTAGGAAATTTGGAATATCTGATTGTGGGACGATTATATTATTGTGATGAATCAAAGGGGGAAATGGAATGTGATTCATTTTATATCTAATTTTATATATCATTTTTAGTTGATATTGATGTTTTAATTTGCATATGTTGTTTTGCAAAAGATACTGTTTGGTATTTTCTTTTCTTCCAGAAGCATATGGGGGAATATGTAGAGGGACTCAAATACTCAAACATGGACAATATGAATGGACTGGAGGAAGTGGAACAAGGAAGGAGTGGAAATGTTCCGATTCCATCATCAACGTCGCATTGAAAGACGACACTGTGGAGGAGATGAAGTGTAGTGGACTACATTCCAGTGTTATATTCTTACTACATTCCAGTGTTATATTCTTTCTGTATTAATTTCTGAACAATTATGTTTTCTGTTGTTGGGTACATGTGGGGACCTCAGATGTTTTTGTTTATTTCGTTGAAGTTTAGGGATATGGGGTCTAGGCAAGGACAGAGAGAATCCACAGGAGGGTCCGATGGGTCGACCAGCCTGAATGTGGACATTTTGATTGTATTTTGTTTGCTGGGGTTTTCATATGTATTCAATTGCATCATAGCTTAAAATGTATTCATGAAGATGTGTGAATTGATCTGGAGTACTTAGGTGGTCGCCTAGGGCAGAGGGGCCGTGAGAGAATTTTCCTGTCTTGACTGACTGATGGATATTTGGAATGAAAGCTGCCAGACAGGTTTTTCGCTCTTACACTCCATGACAATTCATTTACACTCCATGACAATTCATTTACACTCCATGACAATTTATTTACACTCCATAATAATGTATTTACACTACATACAAAAAATGTGTCTATATAAACATGTGTTTAATCTCCATTAATTTTGGTTTATTGTTAAAGTTACTCAAGAGCAAGAATTGTTATTTGTCATAATCCTATTCTTTTTGTTTTCGAGACTTAATTAGTCTCGAAGGGGGAATATGTAGTATCTTAACAGTCTAGAAATGCTGACCGTTGCTTAAAGTAGGAAACGTGGCCCTAAGATTTTGCTGATGTGGCAAAATGATGTAACTCTACTCTACTGTGCTGGAAACATCTGGAAAGCATTACTAAATTCCTGGAAAAGAGGATATGTAATGGCCAGGATTGGATGTTAGAATCACGCCATGCTCTGGCCATGTACGATATAATGCCATGTCTTGAACAGAGAGGGAGAATAGCAAATTACTGATTGGCTGTGCTGTCTCACAGATATCTGCAGAATCTGTCAAATTCTGATGCTGGAACCTTTGTTATAATAAACCTTTGAAAACAGAGTACAGTGTCGGCGGATCTTCTTATCACTACAGCATTACCAGCAAAAGCTCGGTCTTGTTTACCACATGTGGTATGTACCTGAGGATCTTGTCCTCCAGCTCCCAGTTTCCCGTTGCCAGAGAAACATCATCTGGCCTGGGGGCCAGTCTTTCTGCTCCTCTGACTCTGGACACTCCTTCTTCACCAAGATCGCTAGGAGCTGGGCCCCCAGGCCCCGACACACGCACACACATCATATGGTTAGAAACACACACATGAATACGACAGGCAAACACACACACACACACACACATGCAATATGTATACACACATGAGTTAGAAACATGCATACACACCGTTATGAGCTTCCACTCATGCCCCAATTACATAGATAGACACATTATTCCAAACATTCACACCTGCATGTACAAATTACATACACAGACGCGCACACACACACACACACACACGTACCGACATGTGTCTTGACAGCACAGTTGACAATGGTGGTATTGGGGAAGATTTCTGGGGAGTTGTGAGAGTGGACAGCTTGGTATTTGGTATTTTATTAGGATCCCCATTAGCTGTTCCGAAAGCAGCAGCTACTCTTCCTCAGGTCCACACAAAATATGAAACATGACATAATACAGAACATTTATAGACAAGAACAGCTCAAGGATATAACTACATGGTGTGATGTAGAATCTAAACTATGAGCTGTACTCAACCTCTTTGTCACCTAACTTCAACAGGAGCCTTCCACCAACGTGTGTGAGTGACTTGTTGAGGATGGGGGTCAGGGTCTAGTTCCTCCTGGACGTTCTGCAGCAGAACCGGGAACCAACCTGAACAGTATTCTCCAAGATATGAAAGAAGTCTAGCATCTGAAGGTCTATAACTTTCAGACCCTGAGAGAGGGGGGAGAGAGAGGGAGAGAGATAAGGTGAGAGAGAGACAGAGACATTAAGGTTAAGGTTAGGGTTAAGTTTAGGATTTAGGTTAAAGGGTTAAGGTTAGGGGAAGGGTTAGCTAAAAGGGTTAAGGTTAGGTGAAGGGTTAGCTAAAAGGGTTCAGGTTAGGGTTTGGGGAAGGGTTAGCTAACATGCAAAGTAGCGAAAAATCAGTAAGTAGTTGAAAAGTTGCTAATTAGCTAAAATTGTCTGTGATGAGATTTGAACTCACAACCTTTAGGTTGCTAGACGTTTACGTTATACACCCGACCAACCACCCTAACCATACAAAACTAAACATATCATACTGAATGGAGTGTCTCGGATTTACCTACAGAATAATACGAAATGCTCTGAGACCAGGTTGGAAACACACACACACGCACACAAACACACAAACACACCACTCCTCTGGCCTCTCCCCAGGTAGCTGTGTGGTCTCAGGCTTGGTGCCGGTGTACCAGAGGTTCCAGACTCGGGGGTACTCCAGCTGAACATCATTCAGGAGAGAACCTGTTGCCTCGTTCAACAGCCTGGATACACACACACATTTGTTTTTGTTTTGATCTAGCACTGTGATTGTTACCAGCATGTTTCTGAAGATGGCTTTACTTGGGAAGATATTGCTAACTGTATATGACTGCATCTTTTTATTTGAATGCACGTATTGCAAATCACTGAATAAAATAAAATAAATAACTTGCTAAATGACTAGAACATGTCTAAAAGGTAATGTGGAAATTGTAACAAGGTCATTAACAGACAGTTAGGGAACCAAACTGAACAGCATTCTCCAAGATACGAAGGAAGTCTAGCATCTGAAGGTCTATAACTTTCAGACCCTGAGAGAGGGGGGAGAGAGAGGGAGAGAGATAAGGTGAGAGAGAGACAGAGACATTAAGGGAGACATATGACAAATAAACAAACGAGTGCAAATGGTACTGATAACAAGCCATGAAAGCAAAAGTGAATGAGAGAAGAGAAAGCAAACGGTGAAAAGTGAAACAGTTTAAGCAAAGTCATACTGTATAAAAATAAATCACGACAGCTGTGATGGAAACAGGACGTTTTGGTAAAATGTTATAAATGCCGATAGATCATTTGTTTGTTCAACATGGTGGGATCTTTTGTGTCGGTAAAATTAATTATGTGAGAAATGGCGGCGGAAATATGCGGAAATATTGATATAACAACCATTATATCAAAGTAAACTTGGGAGTCACGCGATGATATGGTGTGTGGTTCTCCCGCTACAGCTCAGGAAACCATGCAGTTTATTAGGCTACAGATGAAATAAGTTATGATGAACTTCACAGGGTGGTGAAAGTGCACGGTGATCTTGATGCTCCTTTCCAATAAATATCGACAGTCTTATCCATAATAATCTCAACATGTAGACTAGCCTACCCGCATAGACTACCCGCACTGTATCTGCAAGCTGTTGGCTAGAAAGCACGTGCCAAGACCAGAGTAGGCACATTTGCTATTTAACGCAACAGTTTTTGTAACAAAACTATTGCTAGAGTTGAAAATGCGATGGAATCACATTGATCTTTAGATTTTTATTCGGTACATGAAAATGTAAGCGAAAAAGTACATGTCATCACACACTGATTTTTATCAGCAACAAGTCTGTTTGGCGGAAACACACCACTGGTTGGAAAATTAGCATATTTCTTTATGCAGATTTTAGAATATGTGCATGAAAATCTGTCGCCAATTGGATGGAATCGTAGCTGATGAGCAGAAAAAGTTAGCCAAAGCAGTCCTAGACAGACAGGAGTAGATATTGTTTACATTTATGTCATTTTGCAGACGCTGTTATCCGGAGCCTCTTACAGGAGCAATTAGGGTTAAGTGTTAAGCGCATAGACAGATTTTTCACCTAGTCGGCTTAGGTATTCAAACCAGTGACCTTTCGATAACTGGCCCAATGCTCTTAACCGCTAGGCAACCTGCCGTCTGTTTCATGCCTGTTACCGCTGTTAAAGCCATTGCTCGTAAAGCCATTGCCCAATTGTCCCTAAATGTCAGCATTTTGGCCGTATTGTAGGAGAGCATTGGAGTGGAGTTATGCTTATGAGACCAGGCTGAAAGCTGCTGGAGAGAGGAGCGAAAGGTCAAAGAGGAATAGAAAGAACAGAGAACACAGGAGAGAGAGAGAGACGTCCTGGACAGTGGACACAAGTGAAATTGGCCAGAGAAGAGAATAGAGGGGAGGTAGGTAGAGGACCTGGAGAGACGTGGGTGAAAATGTGTGTCGTCTGTCTGGTCTGAGAGAGGCAGAAAGAAAGGCATGGTGACCAATTGAGTGGTCCAGACTCTGAGACACTCTCTCCCCCTCCCTCCCTTTACCATCACTCACTCTCAGGTTAACCACACACACCTGCTGGCTGTGATCAGACAGAGGTGTTAGTGGCATGACGGTGAATGAGCTGAGAGAGAAAGGGTCAATGTCTGTAATCATATAGTCTACTGTGATGTGGCCAAGAGGTGAGAAATAGGTGAATCTCCCCAAAGAGTCCCCCTGTAACCTACCATTGACAAAGTACAGACCCAGGCGTCGAAAGAGCTGCAACAGATCCCTTCCGTTTTTGTTGATGGTGCTGTCACTGTTGTTTCTATGGGGAGATGAAGACAGTTAGAAACAGTATGGCCTGTAATAAAGCTGTCCCCTCGTGTGCTCGTTAGATCAGGTAGTGTTCCTGTGTGTGTATTTGTGTCCCCACAGATGAGCACATTTCCTGGGGCCTGGAAATGGCACGTCTCTTCCTCAAGGGTGGGGAATATCTCCTCTGAGTAATATGGGGATTCTGAGGGGAGATATTATATTGCTTAAAGGAACACATCATTTTCTGTCAGTACAAGTTATTTTTTCAGTTTTAACCAAATGTGATATTTACCAATTTTGAGGGGATCAATTAGATTTTGTAGTTTGGATTTAGAGTCTCTGCCTCTATTGACAGAGCTGTGTTTCTGTGAGGGCACAATTACCTCTCTGTAGCCTGTGGGACAGTGAGTGTGTCAGGGGTGCTGAAGGTGGGTGTGGTGAATGAATCAAGCGCAGGAGGCAGCGGTACAGTCCAAAAGACTTTAGTGCAATATCCACAAGAGAAAAGCACATAATAGCCCGAAGGCGAAAATCACGAGCGCACACAGGCGTCAATAAACGGCGCACAAACATGTGCAAACAAACCTCTCCAAAACACTGGAGGGGAGTAACAAAGCTCCAACACGAAAACAGAATGGGCAATCACACACAAACACAGACACACACAACGAGAACTAAATAGAACACTAACGAGGACTAACTAGACACAGGTGTACAACATCAAGACAAAACCAAACGAACATGAAACATAGATCGGTGGCAGCTAGTACTCGGGGACGACGACCGCCGAAGCCTGCCCGAACCAGGAGGAGGAGCAGCCTCGGCGAAACCGCGACAGTACCCCCCCTTGGCCGCGCGGCTCAGGCCGTGCGCCGACCCCGGCCTCGGGGATGACCAGGAGGACGCGGAGCAGGGCGCGCGGGATGGTCCCGGTGGAACTCCGACAGGAGAGATGGGTCTAGGATGTCCCTCCGCGGCACCCAGCACCGTTCCTCCGGGCCGTACCCCTCCCACTCCACGAGATACTGGAGACCCCCCATCCGGCGTCTGGAGTCCAAGATGGACCGAACGGTGTACGCCGGAGCCCCCTCGATGTCCAATGGGGCGGAGGAGTCTCTCCTATCTCATTGTCCTGGAGTGGACCAGCTACCACCGGCCTGAGAAGAGACACATGGAACGAGGGGTTAATATTCTTATATTCAACAGGTAGATGTAACTTATAACACACCTCGTTCAATCTTCTCAGGACTTTAAAGGGCCCCACAAACCGCCGACCCAGCTTCCGGCAGGGCAGGCGGAGGGGTAGGTTTCTGGTAGAGAGCCAGACTCGATCTCCGGGTGCGTACACCGGCCCCTCACTCGCGGTGGAGATCGGCGCTCGCCTGTGACGAAGGACGGCCCGCTGCAGGTGGACGTGGGCAGCGTTCCACGTCTCTTCCGAGCGCCTCATCCAATCATCCACCGCAGGGGCCTCGATCTGGCTCTGCTGCCACGGTGCCAGAACCGGCTGGTAACCTAATACACATTGGAAAGGGGTTAGGTTGGTAGAGGAGTGGCAGAGAGAGTTCTGGGCCATCTCGGCCCAGGGAATGTAACGCGCCCACTCCTCAGGCCGGTCCTGGCAATACGACCTCAGAAACCTACCCACATCCTGGATTGACACGTTCTACCTGCCCGTTACTCTCCGGGTGGTACCCGAGGTAAGGCTAACCGAGACCCCAAACGCTCCATAAACGCTCTCCACACCCGGAGGTAAACTGGGGGCCTCGATCAGACACTATATCCTCGGGGACCCCCCGTAATGCCGGAAGACGTGGGTAAATAGGGCCTCAGCAGTCTGTAGGGCAGTAGGAAGACCCGACATAGGAGAAGACGACAGGCCTTAGAGAACCGGTCCACAACGACCAGGATGGTGGTATTCCCCTGAGAGAGGGGAAGGTCTGTTACAAAATCCACCGAGAGGTGGGACCATGGTCGTTGTGGGAACGGGTAGGGGCTGTAACTTACCCCTGGGCAGATGTCGGGGCGCCCCACACTGGGCGCACACCGAGCAGGAGGAGACGTAAACCCTCACATCCCTAGCCAAAGTAGGCCACCAGTATTTAGTGCTAAGGCAATGCACTGTCCGGCCAATACCCGGATGTCCAGAGGAGGGTGACGTGTGAGCCCAGTAAATGAGTCGATCCCGAATCTCGAGCGGAACGTACCTCCGACCCTCAGGACATTGTGGAGGGCTGGGGTCGGTACGCAACGCTCGCTCGATCTCGGCATCGACCTCCCACACCACCGGTGCCACAAGGCAAGACTCCGGTAGTATGGGAGTAGGCTCAACGGACCTCTCCTCCGTGTCATACCGCCGGGACAGTGCATCTGCCTTACCATTCTGGGACCCAGGGATGTACGTGATTTTAAATACGAACCTGGTGAGAAACATACTCCATCGAGCCTGGCGAGGGTTCAGTCTCCTCGCTGCCCGGATGTACTCCAGGTTCCGATGGTCAGTCAAAATGAGGAAAGGGTGTTGAGCCCCCTCAAGCCAATGCCTCCACACCTTAAGGGCTTGAACTACAGCTAACAGCTCCCTGTCCCCAACGTCATAGTTACGCTCCGCCGGGCTGAGCTTTTGGAGTAAAAAAGCACAGGGGCGGAGTTTAGTGGCGAGCCAGACCGTTGAGAGAGAACAGCCCTATACCAGCCTCAGACGCGTCCACCTCAACCTGAAAGGGAATTGTGGGATCCGGATGCGCCAGCACCGGAGCCGACGTAAACAGGTCCTTCAGTCTCCCAAAGGCCCTGTCCGCATCAGCTGACCACTGCAAGCGCACCGGACCCCCTTTCAGAAGTGACGTGATGGGAGCTGCCACCTGTCCAAAACCCCGGATAAACCTCCGGTAGTAATTCGCAAAGCCCAAGAACTGCTGCACCTCTTTTACAGTGGTTGGAGTTTGCCAATTACGCACAGCGTACACACGATCCACCTCCATTCTCACCCCTGACGCGGACAACCGATACCCCAAAAAGGAGACCGACTCCTGGAAAAACAGACATTTCTCTGCCTTGACATCAATCAATCAATCAATTTTATTTTATATAGCCCTTCGTACATCAGCTAATATCTCGAAGTGCTGTACAGAAACCCAGCCTAAAAGTGCTATATAAGACGACAGGCCATATAGGTCGTGCTCCAACAGCCCCCTCAATACACGTCGCACCAGGGTTACATGCTCGGCTCGGGTAGACGAGTACACCAGAATATCATCAATGTACACGACCACCCCTTGTCCCTGCATATCCCGGAAAATGTCGTCTACGAAGGATTGGAAGACTGATGGAGCATTCATCAACCCATATGGCATGACAAGATACTCGAAATGACCTGACGTGGTACTAAACGCTGTTTTCCATTCATCGCCCTCCCTAATGCGCACCAAGTTATACGCGCTCCTGAGATCCAATTTTGTAGAAAAACCGCGCTCCATGCAATGACTCCGTCATGGTCGCAATCAGAGGGAGTGGATAACTGTATTTCACAGTAATCTGATTGAGACCACGGTAATCAATGCAGGCGCAACCCTCCATCTTTCTTTTTCACAAAAAAGAAACTCGAAGAGGCGGGGGAAGTGGAAGGCCGAATGTATCCCTGTCTCAAAGATTCGGCTATGTACGTCTCCATAGCTTTTCTCTCCTCTTGAGACAAAGGATACACATGGCTCCGTGGGAGCGCTGCTCCTGCCTGGAGATCAATCGCACAATCCCCCTGTCTATGGGGAGGCAACTGCGACGCCCTAGACTTGCTAAACACGAGAGCTAAATCCCCATATTCAGGCGGAATGTGCAGTGCGGGCAACAAAATTCCCAGCTGCGCCTGAATCTACTAGCGCCTTATGCTGTGAATGAGGTGCGACCTGTGGAAAACCAACAGGTATACAAAAGTGTGCAACAGAAAGCTCTGGGTAAGTGGGGCGTCTACTCACCTGGGAGGCCCCCCCAGTGCGTGGCCTGTTGTCTTCTCCCCCGGAGAACCCTCCCCAGCACCTGGCCGCAGTGTGCCCTCCACGACCGCACTTGGTGCAGGAGACAGGCCCCTCGGGCTCTTCCTCCTCCGTTCGCTAGCGCCGCACCCCCGAGCTCCATAGGGCTCGGCTCGGAGGTGCCGGAGGGCGGAATGGACGGACCCCTCGGGGACGCCCACGGGTGGCCAGCAGGGTGTCTAAACGGATGGACATATCGACCAACTGGTCGAAAGTCAGATGGGTATCCCTGCAGGCCAACTCCCGTTGAACGTCCTCCCGGAGGCTACACCGAAAATGGTCGATGAGAGCCCGTTCACTCCACCCTGCGTCTGCCGCGAGTCCGGTACTCCAAAGCAAACGCCTGTGCGCTCCCTCCTCCCCTGTCTTAAGTGGACTAGCCGCTCCCCCCGCCGCTTGCCCTCAGGTGGATGGTCAAACACGGCCTTGAAGCGAGCGGGAGAACTTCGGCGTAGGAGATGGTGTTGGCGTCCATCTTCTTCCACTCAGCGTTGGCCCACTCCAACGCCTTACCGGTGAGACAGGAGATGAGGGCGAAAACGCCTCGTGTCCCGAGGGCGCCGGGTGTACGGTGGCAAGGTAGAGTTCCACTTGTAACAGGAACCCTGACACCCGGCAGCGGTGCCGTCGTATGCCCTCGGGAGCGACAGCCGAATCCCACTGGGTTCCGGTAGTTGAACGTAGCGGGCTGACCGATGGTGATGGTGCGGTAGGTGGGGGGTGTGGGTACCCCGCTGGTCTCCCATCTATGGAGGGTGTTCATCACTCGGTCCAGGGCGTGCCCGATTTGGATTATCACGATCCTCCTGACCACGAAGGCGCTCCTCCATGATCTGAGTGGGTACGGGTGCTCCTGCTGATTCCATAAGATGGTGTGTGATTCTGTCAGGGGTGCTGAAGGGTGGGTGTGGTGAATGAATCAAGCGCAGGAGGCAGAGGTACAGTCCAAAAGACTTTAGTGCAATATCCACAAGAGAAAAGCACATAATAGCCCGAAGGCGAAAATCACAGCGCACACAGGCGTCAAATAAACGGCGCACAAACATGTGCAAACAAACCTCTCCAAAACACTGGAGGGAGGAACAAAGCTCCAACACGAAAACAGAATGGGCAATCACACACAAACACAGACACACACAACGAGAACTAAATAGAACACTAACGAGGACTAACTAGACACAGGTGTACAACATCAAGACAAAACCAAACGAACATGAAACATCGATCGGTGGCAGCTAGTACTCCGGGGACGACGACCGCCGAAGCCTGCCCGAACCAGGAGGAGGAGCAGCCTCGGCCGAAACCGTGACAGAGTGACCATGTCTGCCTTACACCATGTGTCCTGCAGAATGATGATGTCAACATCTTTAAGATTTTTTTTAAACTCCAGTGCTAAACTCTTCAGTCCAAAGGTTGATGAGTTTAGGCCCTGAATGTTCCACATGGTAACTGATAGCGATTTCATGTTGCAAAAAGAAAGAACAGCACAGTCAAAAATACAGTAACTACTAACTCCTAAGTTGTTCAGAGTGAGATAAACAGGATAACAGCAAACACCTGTTCTCTTTTTCTTTTTTCCTATTCATTGAACAAGTAAACCTTTAGTACAATAGCTGTGTGTGTGTGTGTGTGCGTTTAGTGCAGATGGAGCTGTTTAATCTCACTCAATCCTACAGAGTTCTCCTGTCCTCTGAGGGCCTCCGCATAGCTGCGCTGGTCCTGCTGTTGAGCCCTGTGGAGGGAAGGGGGGCCAGGTCTGGGCCGGGGGGCTTCCTCTCTGGTCTGGTAGAGGTGGTGGTCTGGTGCGGGGTAGTAGGCTGGGCCCGGTCCAGTCTGGCTGCGCCGATGGAGGTGGTGATGCTCTGGTGGTGGGTAGGGCCTGTGGGGTGCGCTGGGTCTGGTGGGGCGTTGAGGGGGCCTGGGGCTCCTTGGTGGTGCCGTGTTCTGGTAATGGTCTCTGGGTGGTCCTCTGTCCAGTGCGGCATGGGGTGTTTGTCTACCAAGTGCCACGTCCTTTAGAGACTTGGCAAACATCCCTACTGTCTGCTTCCTCAGGTGGGAGTGGTCGTAGAGATGCTCTGGGGGGATTGTTGGATGGTGAGCAACGTGCACGTTCGTGAGTAGGCCACACCCTCTGGTGATGTCAGCATTGACTTTCTGAATGGTACGGGGATGAAAGTCTTTGCGGGGCAGCAGTGTGGAGATGGTGATGTGGGAGTTGAGGCCCTCTCTGCTACTCTGTTGACCAGGCTGCCTGCTCTCTCCTGCTCCTCTCGCAGGTTGTTGGTGCCGCTGTGAATAATAATGTGGCCTGGTATGTCAAAGTCAGGCTGGGACGGGATGTGGAGTGCATCCTGTGTTTTTGTGCACCATATTTTGGACACCTTGTGGTGGGGGAAGAGTTTATCCTCTTGGATGAATTTCCCATTTGAGTCAATGAGGATGACCACCTCAGTGGGTTTTACCAGAGTAGTGGGTTTACGGTGTGGCGTTTTGCATCTTTCTCTCTCTCTCAACCCACAGACAGACAGACAGAAAAGCCTTTTGAAGAAATGGACTGCTTTTTACTGACTTTACTGACAGAGAGGGGAAAACTGCTTCCTGAAGTGCCAGAAGGAACACATAAAACAAGTGTATGAAGAAAGGAGGAGGAGAGAAGGAGGAGGAGAGAAACCTCAGAGCTGGGGTAGAAAAATATGACTTCCTCCTTGTTCACCTGGGTCTCGGTGTGTGTGTGTGTGTGTCTTTGTGCTGAAAGGATCTTATCTGATGAAGGAAGCCTACTGGTCTTAGCTAAAAGCACTCAAATGTAAAGACCTGTCTCAAACGAGGGGTGAATGCACTTTACTACACTTTAGTCTTAATGCTTTGTTGATGGCATTACTGTGGAGAATCTGGCTTCCATTTGGCTTCTTGAGGGGATATAGCTAGCTTCTATAGATAGAGTACAATGGAGGTTGTTGTTACTGTAGGTGTTGTGATACATGTTTTCAGGGATCTTGTGACCTTTCACTATGGTAAACATTATTAACATGGTAAAGGTCAAGGTTGAGGAGAGCTTTGAGAAAGAAAAATAACATACAGTATATTCATGTTATATGGAATACGTAGACAAACACACAAGCAGAGAGTATGAAGTCAATATCATGAAAGTAGACAGTGGCAGAGAGAAATGTGAGTGAGGATAGAGACGGTGTGTGTGTGTGTGTGTGTGTGTGTGTGTGTGTGTGTGTTGCGTTATAGATGTACAAAGCAGGTCTCATTCTCTCCATCTCCATGTTTTTGATCCACTTCAGAGCTTGGCATTGTGGGTCCACCATCAGGGGCCATCTTGAAAAAACAAAGAATGAGAAACACCAGTCAGCAACACGACTAGTTACACTATCAAGCCACTTCTTAGCCTTATCAGTAAGGTCTGTGAGACTGAGATAGTTGTAAGCTTTCTTTGATAGGTGTAAGATTTTGTCTTGTCTAGACTACTGAAGCACTACTATAGATATGAAACTAAGCACTGAGCAAAGACAGACAGAGAGAATTGAATAAAGATACTAGAGTCTCTACGGAGTGTGTGTGTGTATGTGTGTGCGTGCGTGCGTGCGCATATATGTGTGTGGTGTCTGACCGGTTGCCGCGGGTGATGATGACACTGTTCTCGGTGGAGAAGGCGTCGGAGGGCAGACCCTGGATGTTCCAGTCCCTCACGGCCGTGGGCTTGGACAGGAACACAGCGAAACTAAACCCTGGAGAACACGGCACCTCCAACTCACACACCTGATGGAGGGAGGGGAAAGAGGAAGAAAAAGGGAGATGTGGTTAAATGTGTGTGTGAGAGTGAGAGGTGGAGGTGGTAACTCACAGGTAACAGTGAATAATATAAACACAGAAATACATTTTGGCATACTGACCAAATGACTCTGTGAAAGTTGATTGTTCAGACACAGTACTGTCTGAGCTCCATAAGAGGGGTCCTTAACGCCACAATCTCCACCCAGCAGACTCTCTCTCTCCAGCCAATCCAGACACCAATTTGTGTGTGTCTGTACCGCCACAGTCTACTCCCAGCAGACTCTCTCTCCAGCTAGTCCTGACACCAGGTTCCCGGCCTGGTCCAGTTTCAGCTCCATGTCCTCTGACTTCCTCCTCAACTCCTCCTTCTGAGCCAGCTTCTCATCATGCTGCCTCTTCAACAGGTCCAGCTACAGGTCACCCACACGCTCCCACCCACCCATTCACCCACACGCACACACCCACCCATTCACCCACACGCTCCCACCCACCCATTCACCCACACGCACCCACCCACCCATTCACCCACACGCTCCCACCCACCCATTCACCCACACGCCACACCACCATCCACGACCATCACCCCAACCACACCTAGCAACGCCCCACCCACCCATTCACCAACACACACACAGTTTTGTATTGTTAACCTTGTGGGGACCAAATAATCAATTCCCATCCAAAATCCTATTTTCCCTAACCCCTAACCCTAAATCTAACCCAACCACAACCCTAACCCTAAACCTAAACTTAACCCCAAACCTAAAACTATACCTAACCCTAACTCCTAACCCTAAACCTAACCTTAATTCTAACCCTAACCCTAATTGTAACCATAACCCTAAACCTAACTCCTAAGCCTAAAATAGCTTTTTTCCTTGTGGGGACCGGCAAAATGTCCCCACTTGTCCCAATTTTCCTTGTTTTACTATCTTCGTGAAGACTTCTGGTCCCCACAAGGATAGTTAAACAAACACACACGCACCCTAAAATAGCCTTTTTCCATGTGGGGACAGGCAAAATATCCCCACTTGTCCGAATGTACTACTTGTCCGACTTCTGGTCCCCACAAGGATAGTAAAACCAAAAACACACGTGTCAGAGTAATACATACACACACGTCAGGGAAACACACATGCAAGCATGTGCATAAACAGAGTAGAAGAAGTTCAGGAGCAAAAAAAATATATATATATATATATATATATATAATAGAATTATTGTTAAATTAACTCTGTCCATAAGGTGTAGATAGTAAGTATAGACCGGAAGTAGAGGCCTGGGCATTGTTGTTCACTAATTTACTCCAAGTAGGGAAAGGATGGCGGGGTTGAAAAGTAATAAAGGGGAGTATATATATAAAAAACATGGGGGATTGGAAGTGATGCAGACAATTACATTGATAGAAGATACAATCTATCTGCAATATTAAGCTGATCCATCCCCCCCCAAAATAAAATAAAATAATAATAAAATAAAATAAAATACACCAAAATACACAAAAAAACAGCACACACACACACACACACACACACACACTCACACACACACAACACACACACACTTAATGTTGAGCAATGCACCTTACACCCAAATATACAAACATGCATGTAATCCCAGCCTCAGATGAGCTGTGACAAAACACCTGAGCATTTAAAAATACATTAGACACAGATTTGCACGGAACTAGAGTCATCTAGATGAGATTGTTACTATCCTCATAGGCACACCTCCACAAAGCACCTGAGTACCTATCAGAAACACAAACACGCACACATCCACTCATCCACACTCACTCAGACTCATTCACACTTCAGAGAAGCAGCATAGTGAGACAGGTCTCTTCTTCCCTCCTCTCCAACCCCGTGCAGTACCTCTCTGAGTTTTCACACTGTGTGTGTGTGTGTGCTAAACAGTTTATCAAATGGATACCCAGACTATTTGCATTGACCTCCTGTTTCACACTGCTGCTACTCTCTGTTTGTTATCTATGCATAGTCACTTTACACCTACAGTGAGGGAAAAAAGTATTTGATCCCCTGCTGATTTTGTATGTTTGCCCACTGACAAAGAAATGATCAGTCTATAATTTTAATGGTAGGTTTATTTGAACAGTGAGAGACAGAATAACACAAAAAAATCCAGAAAAACGCATGTCAAAAATGTTATAAATTGATTTTCATTTTAATGAGGGAAATAAGTATTTGAGCCCCTCTCAATCAGAAAGATTTCTGGCTCCCAGGTGTCTTTTATACAGGTAACGAGCTGAGATTAGGAGCACAATCTTAAAGGGAGTGTTCCTAATCTCAGTTTGTTACCTGTATAAAAGACACCTGTCCACAGAAGCAATCAATCCATCAGATTCCAAACTCTCCACCATGGCCAAGACCAAAGAGCTCTCCAAGGATGTCAGGGACAAGATTGTAAACCTACACAAGGCTGGAATGGGCTACAAGACCATCGCCAAGCAGCTTGGTGAGAAGGTGACAACAGTTGGTGTGATTATTCGCAAATGGAAGAAACACAAAAGAACTGTCAATCTACCTCGGCCTGGGACTCCATGCAAGATCTCACCTCGTGGAGTTGCAATGATCATGAGAACGGTGGGAATCAGCCCAGAACTACACGGGAGGATCTTGTCAATGATCTCAAGGCAGCTGGGACCATAGTCACAAAGAAAACAATTGGTAACACACTACGCCGTGAAGGACTGAAATCCTGCAGCGCCCACAAGGTCCCCCTGCTCAAGAAAGCACATATACAGGCCCGTCTGAAGTTTGCCAATGAACATCTGATTGATTCAGAGGAGAACTGGGTGAAAGTGTTGTGGTCAGATGAGACCAAAATCGAGCTCTTTGGCATCAACTCAACTCGCCGTGTTTGGAGGAGGAGGAATGCAGCCTATGACCCCAAGAACACCATCCCCACCGTCAAACATGGAGGTTGAAACATTATGCTTTGGGGGTGTTTTTCTGCTAAGGGGACAGGACAACTTCACCGCATCAAAGGGACGATGGACGGGGCCATGTACCGTCAAATCTTGGGTGAGAACCTCCTTCCCTCAGCCAGGGCATTGAAATGGGTCGTGGATGGGTATTCCAGCATGACAATGACCCAAAACACATGGCCAAGGCAACAAAGGATTGGCTCAAGAAGAAGCACATTAAGGTCCTGGAGTGGCCTAGCCAGTCTCCAGACCTTAATCCCATAGAAAATCTGTGGAGGGAGCTGAAGGTTCGAGTTGCCAAACGTCAGCCTCGAAACCTTAATGACTTGGAGAAGATCTGCAAAGAGGAGTGGAACAAAATCCCTCCTGAGATGTGTGCAAACCTGGTGGCCAACTACAAGAAAAGTTTGACCTCTGTGATTGCCAACAAGGGTTTTGCCACCAAGTACTAAGTCATGTTTTGCAGAGGGGTCAAATACCTATTTCCCTCATTAAAATGCAAATGAGTTTATACAATTTTTGACATGCGTGCTTCTGGATTTTTTTGTTGTTATTCTGTTCAAATAAACCTACCATTAAAATTATTGACTGATCATTTCTTTGTCAGTGGGCAAACGTACAAAATCAGCAGGGGATCAAATACTTTTTTCCCTCACTGTACCTACATGTACATAATACCTCAATTTACCTCGACTAACCTGTACCCCCGCACATTGACTCGGTACCGGTACCCCCTGTATATAGCCTCGTTATTGTTCTTTTATTGTGTCACTTTTTTTCTTACTTTAGTTCAGTGAATTGTTTTTGAAAATATTTTCTTACTTACTTTTTAAAAACATTCTGCAGTGTGCGTGTACCATCAGCAGCTGTTGCTGTATCTCTCTGTCTCCCGCTGTTCCTCCCTAAAAAATTAATAAAACACAATATAACATTATTGAAAAGTTATACAAAATTAAAAGAGCCAAGAGGTTTTCCCGATCAGGTAATGTGGCCAGGAACACACTTCTGGCCGTAAACATTACTGCAATATTCTTACGACATTAAATACCATTGTGACAACAGAGAACAGAGCACGACAGTGTTGTGTAGGAGTGTGCAGGTGAAGGTGAAGTGTAGGTGGTGGATACAGCACAGTAGATGTGAAGGTAATAAAAACCTTTAGCTTGGATTTTCACTACCCAGCTGCTCTTCATGAATGTCTTTAAAAAAAACTAGCTAGCAGCTACTGTGGAAGGACGAGAGGGTGAATCACTCAATCACACAGCAGGCTAACCTTCTAATAAGTTCAGTTAGATAGAAGTGTGTGTGTGTGTGTGTGTGTCTCACCCCCTCCATCGTGCCCAGGGCCAGTCCGTCCAGGTATCTCTCAGCCACTCTGAGAACCAGTCGATGGTGTATAGTTCACCAGGGCTGGGTACTGACGGATATACAGTGCATTCGGAAAGTATTTAGACCCCTTGACTTTTTCCAAATTTTGTTACGTTACAGCCTTATTCTAAAATGTATGAAATCGTTTTTTAACCTCATCAATCTATACACAATACCCCATAATGAAAAATCATTTTTTTTTATTTTTTTTACAAATGTATTAAAAATAAAAAACTGAAATATCACATTTATTTAAGTATTCAGAGCCTTTACTCAGTACTTTGTTGAAGCACCTTTGGCATCTATTACAACCTGGAGTCTTCTTGGATATGTCACTACAAGCTTGGCACACCTGTATTTGGGGTGTTTCTCCCATTCTTCTCTGCAGATCCTCTCAAGCTCTTTTAGGTTGGATGGGGAGCGTCGCTGCACAGCTATTTTCAGGTCTCTCCAGAGATGTTCTATTGGGTTCAAGTCCGGCCTCTGGCTGTTTTCGCTTTGTCATTATGTGGTATTGTGTGTAGATTGATGAGAAAAAAATAATATTTAATCAATTTTTGAATAAGGCTGTAACGTAACAAAATGTGGAAAAGTCAAGGGGTCTGAATACTTTACGAATGCACTGTAGTTCCTGTGGTACACCATCACACACACCAGTTAATCAGTTCCAAAGAATACTATACATTTCAATAAAAGTAAATCTGTTGTGTGGTGTTCTGAGTCTTCTTGTGCCTTAATGTGTGTCGTGCATTACCCAGGTGGGTGCTACACACCGATGTGGTGGTGAATGACGTAAATTATGAAAAGCTCTTTGAACTTTTGGAAAAAAACGCGACTTAAATCCATTAAACACAACAGCCGCCAAGACCCAAACACCATTGTCTGGGCTACTAGGTTTAGCTGGCTAATTGTTGTCATGCCATCACAGCCAGCCCTGGTGAGACTGTGTTGAGTTGTCCCACTCCCAGCCACTAGTACTGGTCAGAGGTGGAGGAATGGATGGGTGGAGGGAGGGAAGCCCTGAAGCCAACAGCCAAGGCATGGTGATTAGCTCTGGGTAATGGGCCCTGCCAGCCCAATTAGTGGTATTATGTGTGACCACTGATCTGTCCCACTAATGAGAGCGAGACAGACTGGTGTTAGTGTGTGTGTGCGTGCATGTGTGTGTGACCCAGACGTCTTGTCTTGTCCACCCTGTCATTTCTAATCTCAGCGAACCTCAGGCTAAAACGCTGTCATCCTAAACACAGAACCTAATTTGCAAGACAAGAGACACACATCAACCATTAATAACAAGCTGATTCACAAGGAGCCTCCAGGGCCCTGGTCAAATGTTGTGCACTAAATAGGGAATAGTTTGCCTTTTGAGCCACAACCGAGGTGTGCAAATGTTGCTGTCAATGCTGTAATATTGAGAATCAGTTGCGCAGCAGTGTGGGGTTCACACACTCAGAGAGAGAGAGCCACGCTTTATGAAAGGGAAACTGATAATGAGAGAACCTTGGCTAAGCTTTGGTACATTGCCGCCCATTAGCACAGCTGGATGCCGCAAGAAAAGCTTTCATCTCTATCTCAAACCCTTATTGTTGAATGTGTTCAGTGCTTTGTAAATTGTACATTTCTGTTCTTGGTCCTTTAGCTCAAATGTATCTGAAGGGCACAGAGCTCATACAGAGGACGTTGTGTAGGTTGTAGTTCCTCACTCTCGTCAGGTAGTTAAACATGTTGTCTTCCCTGGCTGAGTCAGACAGAGCACTGGACACCTGGACAAAGAGGTCAGGGTCAAAGGTTAATACACAGGGAGACAAAACAGCATGAGAACAAACACACAAAACACAAACTAGGCTACCACACGCACGTTTGATAGCACTATATTACTTTCTATCTGTCTTTTTTGTGGTGACTTTTCCAAAAGAAATTGACTTCACTTTAGCACCTGTGTAAAGTCAACCATTTAATCATTACTTTTCTGTGTTATTCCCTCTTTGAAAAGAACAGATGCAAATGTTGCATTGTATTCAACTGTTAAATAAATGTGTGTTTAGTAGTGGTACCTTTTCGAACTTGTCCTGTTTGTAGAGGTTGGGCACCTCTCCAGAGCTGAGGATGTTGTTGATGTCCTCTAGGAACGACTGGTTTACTATGTGGGTGTCGTTGAACAGAATCACTGTGGGCTTGTTGTCCACACCCGTCAGACCATACAACTCCTTTATGTCTGAGGGTCAAAATCTATCAAATTAATCAATCAATCCAAATGATCAATAAGGCCCTTTTTACATCAGCAGTTGTTGCAAAGTGCTGGGAAGGAAAGACTCTGGAATAATGACAAGTTTGTACAAACTATTGGGATGTGACCAAGAGTCAGGACAAGATGGAAAGTCAAATCAGGAAAAATAGAATATTGGTTTACAGGTACGTCTCTAAACTCTGTTAGAGAAGCAGGAAATTCCTGAACAATCAATAGAAATCATCTCTGAAACTACAGGAGTAAAAGTAAAGCAACTAAAATATAAACTAAAGACAAACAACGGTTGAAAAATGTGTCTGACTGCAGAACATAAGGCTGTCGGTCTGACTCAATGAATATTAAACATTCAGGGACCAAGCAGCGCCGAGCAGCACGCTGTAATTCAGTGCAATTATGTTATGAACAAATGCTGTTGGCAGATCACCCAAATTCGACAAATGGATTTCTCTTGCAAAACAGGTCCAAATATATCCTGTCTCACAACCTCTGTGTGAAGTGCAGACGACTAGAAAATCTCTCACTCCAACTAAACTCCAGTGTGCTATAGAGCAGTGGTTCCCAACCATGGGCACTTGGCCTATCCACAGGGGGTACTTGAGAAGACTCATCTGACCATAGACCTACTGGTAAAATGCACATGAGGGGGTACTTCAGGGGTACTCCAGGCAGAGCAAAATTATGTTGGTGGTACAGTAACTGAAAAAGGTTGGGAACCACTGCTATAGAGTACGCGAAGAGTAGTGTGTATAAGTGCAGTAGACCTACCTGGGTTCAAATACTTAAAGTGTTTGCTTTAGACTGCCTTTCTAATGGTTCCATTGTGCCAGGCAAGCTCAATCAAGCACAGATAAAGTATTTTAAATGATTTCAAATATTATTTCAAGCCATGTCTGGTAGTAGGTCATATATAATGTTCTCTTACCCTCTCTGAACTCCTGCTTGCGGTACTTCTTGGTGACCTCCACCTGGAAGACCAGGTACTCACAGATGGAGGCGGCCATCTTGGAAAGGCTCCGTCTGCCTGAGCCCCCGATGCCCACCAGCAGCATGTTCCCTCTGGGCTGGCTGATCACACACCACACGGGTTACTGAGGGAACAAACATATGGTTTATATGATCAGCAAAGCTAGACACCAACACCCACCCTAACCTGACTCATTGTAGGGTGTCCACCCACTCTGCCCAGAGTAGGTGAAAACATACAGTACCAGTCAAAAGTTTGGACACACCTACTCATTCAAGGATTTTTCATTATTTTTACTATTTTTTACATTATAGAATAATAGTGAAGACATCAAAACTATGAAATAACACATATGGAATCATGTAGTAACCAAAAAAGTGTTAAACAAATCAAACTATATTTTATATTTGAGATTCTTCAAATAGCTTTGCACACACTTGGCATTCTCTCAACCAGTTCCCATATATGCTGAGCACTTGTTGGCTGCTTTGCCTGGTCCTCACAAAGCTCATCCCAAACCATCTCAATTGGGTTGAGGTCGGGTGATTGTGGAGGCCAGGTCATCTGATGCAGCACCATCACTCTCCTTCATGGTCAAATAGCCCTTACACAGCCTGGAGGTGTGTTGGGTCATTGTCCTGTTGAAAAACAAATGATAGTTCCACTAAGCCCAAACCAGATGGGATGGCGTATCGCTGCAGAATGCTGTGGTAGCCATGCTGGTTAAGTGTGCTTTGAATTCTAAATAAATCACAGACAGTGTCACCAGCAAAGCACCCCCACACCATAACTCCTCCATGCTTTACGTTGGGAAATACACATGCGGAGATCATCTGTTCACCCACACCGCGTCTCACAAAGACACGGCGGTTGGAACCAAAAATCTCCAATTTGGACTCCAGACTAAAGGACAGATTTCCACCTGTCTAATGTCCATTGCTCGTGTTTCTTGGCCCAAGCAAGTCTCTTCTTATTATTGGTGTCCTTTAGTAGTGGTTTCCTTGCAGCAATTCGACCATGAAGGCCTGATTCACACAGTCCCCTCTGAACAGTTGATGTTGAGATGTGTCTGTTACTTGAACTCTGTGAAGCATTTATTTGGGCTGCAATTTATGTGGCTTGTAACTCTAATGAACTTATCCTCTGCAGCAGAGGTAACTCTGGGTCTTCCATTCCTGTGGCGGTCCTCATGAGAGCCAGTTTCATCATAGCGCTTGATGGTTTTTGCCACTGCACTTGAAGAAACTTTCAAAGTTCTTGACATTTTCTGTATTGACTGACCTTCATGTCTTAAAGTAATGATGGACTGTTGTTTCTCTTTGCTTATTTGAGCTGTTCTTGCCATAATATGGACTTAAGAAGGAAATACATTCCACAAATTAACTTTTAAGAAGGCACACCTGTTAATTGAAATGCATTCCAGGTGACTACCTCATGAAGCTGGTTGAGAGTATGCCAAGAGTGTGTAAAGCTGTCATCAAGGCAAAGGGTGGCTATTTGAAGAATCTCAAATATAAAATATAGTTTGATTTGTTTAACACTTTTTTGGTTACTACATGATTCCATATGTGTTATTTCATAGTTTTGATGTCTTCACTATTAAAATAATTAAAATAAAGAAAACCCCTTGAATGAGTAGGTGTGTCCTTTTGACTGGTAGTGTACTTTGGTGATGACATTTCACTTCCTTATGCTATTAATTACATTTTACCAAGATAAATATGATTATTCATGTTCTGAATCGTTCAGTGGGGTCTTTCTCTAACATATCATTAACATTATATTCAAAAAGTCTGATTTCATAATGTAATACATCCGTTAATAAGCACCAAGCTCTGTTGACAGAGCGGGCCAGCTTAATCGCTGACATTTTTGAGGATTTTACATTTTGTGGTTGTGTCTTCCAAGTTGTTCCACGGGTCGTAAATAGCTCAATTATTATGACACGAGCTGAATTAAATGTAAAAGGCTTTGACAATAAAAAACTTGGGGTACACTCAGTGTTCCGTTGACATTTTGTGAGAAATCTTCAAAAAAGAACAGGAACTTCGCATTAATAATAAAATATTACATGTCATGTCTCAAAATCGATATCTATCTTACCTCTATATTGTTTTATGTCATCCGGATTTGAGAAGAAAGATGAGTTCAATGGTGAGCCTGTCCGGTAGCCTTCATTCTCGCACAGCATCCAGCCTAGCTGACACCATGCTATATTCCTGATTTATGACAATTTTTTCTCTGGCTTTCATTGATTTAGTCGCCCTAATTTTGACCATCCTACAAGGGTAAAAACTCCAATAACCTTGGAACGGATAATGATACAGACATGGGGTTTGGACCATTGGTTTTCTTCTAGGATTATCTACACAGTTAACTTATTATTTTATACGTTGGTCAAAATATATGTATTTTATTGGACACCCTACTCATTGGTAAGAAATGAAAATGAAGATATTCATTTTCGTGGAAAGTAAGCGCCAAAGTAGGAGAAAACACCAGGGATGTGTGGTAACGGGATGTATTGACTGTATTTTGTATGGCTGTGCTGTGGAATTTGCAGTTATACTGACTGTGCCATTTGTATTTGACAGTTTTGTGTGATATGCAGTATTCATATGTACTATACTGACTATCACCACTACAGGGGTCAGATTGTAATCCTCCAGCTGAGATTCCATGAAACTCTTCAACGTCTTGAAGTCCAGTAGGTCTTCATACACACAAGACTCCTTCAGAAAGTCCCCTGAGAGAGAAAGAGAGAAACACATACACACACGCGTGCACACACACAGAGACGCACACATACACATGCACACGCACACAAACACACGCACAGTTAGATTGACATGCAAGACATCTGTAAACAACTCTCGGAAACAGAGCTGTTGTAATCAATCAATCAACCAACCAACCGGTCGACTGCTAATTACAAACCACTCATCAATCAATACCTTAATCGATCCTTCAATCAGTCTGCTTGTCAATTTAAACACACATCTATTTAGTCAGACTTAAAGAACTATCCATTCCATCCTCCCAGTCCCCTGTGTGTGTGTGTGTGTGTGTGTGTGTGTGTGTGTGTGTGTGTGTGTGTGTGTGTCAGTGTCAGTATAATGAATATGGGTGGGTGTTTGTTGGGGCAGATGCTATGGTAGGTGAATTCAAACAGAGAGCCTAGCTTCTCAGCTAGCTAGTGCTGAGCGATTAGTGCTTTTTAGGTCGGTTCGGTTTTGGTTAGATTATTAAAAAATAATCACGGTTTTCAATTTCGGTTTCGATTATTTGGGTTGAAAGCTGTACCAACACAGAATGAAACAATTAATAAAAGTCCCATGATGGTAGTGACTGTCCATTACTGCTTATCACTTATTAACCATTATTTATTCACATTTACTTTACTTTAATAAAATATTTTTGTTGTTGTGTATATTACATTTGTTTTATTGATGACTTTATTATTTTATTCCAAGTCATCATCTCATCTCTATAGAGCTGCTGCCTATGCTTTCTGACAAAAACACTATTGTGTAGTTCTTCAAAGTATATAAGGCATACTTTTATGACTGCTGAATACCAACTATAAATCACTTAGATCCTGTATTTTCAGGTAGCGATACCTTGCAAAGCAGCAGCTGCTCCCACACGGTCGGTCATTCTTTGTCTCTTCCGTAACAGGCGTAAAAGAAACACAGACTGGACAAGTAGATGCACAATGGATTATGGTAATTGCTGTTAATTACCACGTTTTATGCGCTAAACTATGTAGAATATTGGCCTGTTGGAAACTACAACTCCATACTACATCGCACAGTTCAGGCTGGATCTGATTTATCACTTGAGAAACTGTGCAATGTGCGCATTGAGCTCATAGAAAAAAAACGAACGAAATGGAATTGAAATAATTGAACCGACGTCAGTCAATTAGGTGTTTAAAACCCCCCAAATAACCAATATTTCGCTTAATCACTCAGCACTACAGCTAGCAGCTGTACGAAGGCCTCTGCGTCCCTCTGGACCACCAGACGGTCTGAGAACACCCTGGAGATGGAGAGAGGAGACCAGAGGAATCAAGAACACAGTCCTATCAGTGATGCACAGTATATCATCCAGGGAGACAGGGACACAGTCCCTACTGTAGTGGTAGATACTATTGTCTCATTGGGTACAATTAATGTTTCTCTTATCTTATGTCTGAGTATAAGATATAGAGGGATAGAGAGCAGTTTACCTGAAGCACTTGTGTATCCACAGTCTGGTGATGCTCTGCTTGGTGTCGTAGTAACCGCAGTAACACCTGGAACATCTAGAGAAGAGAAAGGGGATTTTTACAAACAGAAAAAGAGGTGTGTGTGTGTGTGCGCACTCTGTGTCCCTGTGTATGTACCCCCTACCCTGGAGATGTCCTGGAGGTTGAAGAGGTAGTGGAAAGGAAGCGGGTGGTGATAGAGTAGTAGAACTCTATGGTAGCCTGGGTCAGAACATAACCTATAGGCTTCACCTCCTCCTCAAAATACTGCAGCTTCTGGTTGATCATAGTACCATAGATAGAAGAAAGAAAGAAAGAAAGAAAGAAGTGTGAATATTGATGAGAGGCAGGGTAAAGGATAGAGGAAAAGGATGGAGAGAGCAGGAGGAAAGAGGGAGGATGGAGATAGCAGGGGGGAGAGGGAGGAAGGAGAGAGCAGGGGGGAGAGAGAGGATGGAGAGAGCAGGGGGAGAGAGAAGATGCAACAGAGATCAGAGAGTGAGAGAAAGGAGTAAAGGAGGACACATGTCAGAGGAGGGTTAGGTTAGGAAGGAGAAAGAGGGAGAAAATAAAAAAGATAACCAGGGTTTGGTCTCAGACGAGGAGAGACAGAGAGAGAGAGAGAGAGAGAGAGAGAGAGAGAGAGAGAGAGAGAGAGAGAGAGAGAGAGAGAGAGAGAGAGAGAGAGAGAGAGAGAGAGAGAGGATAATTAAGGAGGATAAAATGTCAGAGAGAGAACAGACTCATTATCAGGAAACATGGCTCTGCAGTGAAACTGACTGACCTGAAACTCACAGAGAGAGAAAGGAGAAGGAGATGAGGAAACAAGAGGAGAAGGAGATGAAGAAAGAGGAGAAGGAGATGAGGAAACAAGAGAAGGAGATGAGGAAACAAGATAAGGAGATGAGGAAACAATAGAAGGAGATGAGGAAACAAGAGGAGAAGGAGATAAGGAAACAAGAGGAGATGAGGAGGACAGGGAGGGAAGAAGAGAAACAGAAGTGGTGAGGAGTGTAGGTGAGGAAGAGGAAGGGAGTTGAGTAGTAGAAAAGAGGTAGAGAAAGAGGCGGGGGAGGATTGCAGAGAAGGACAGAGAGCAGCATTGAGCAGAAGGCTGTTGCTAGAGTAGCTGCATGGGTCAAGGTCGTAGAGAGCTGAATAAAGCTGTGTGTGTGTGTGTGTGTGTGTGTGTGTGTGTGTGTGTGTGTGTGTGTGTGTGTGTGTGTGTGTGTGCTGTGTGTGTGAGAGGCAGGGTAAAGGATAGAGGAAAAGGATGGAGAGAGCAGGAGGAAAGAGGGAGGATGGAGAGAGCAGGGGGGGAGAGAGGATGGAGAGAGCAGGGGGAGAGAGAGAAGATGCAACAGAGATCAGAGAGTGAGAGAAAGGAGTAAAGGAGGACACATGTCAGAGGAGGGTTAGGTTAGGAAGGAGAAAGAGGGGAGAAAATAAAAAAGATAACCAGGGTTTGGTCTCAGACGAGGAGAGACAGAGAGAGAGAGAGAGAGAGAGAGAGAGAGAGAGAGAGAGAGAGAGAGAGAGAGAGAGAGAGAGAGAGAGAGAGAGAGAGGATAATTAAGGAGGATAAAATGTCAGAGAGAGAACAGACTCATTATCAGGAAACATGGCTCTGCAGTGAAACTGACTGACCTGAAACTCACAGAGAGAGAAAGGAGAAGGAGATGAGGAAACAAGAGGAGAAGGAGATGAGGAAACAAGAGGAGAGATGAGGAAACAAGAGGAGAAGGAGATGAAGAAAGAGGAGAAGGAGATGAGGAAACAAGAGAAGGAGATGAGGAAACAAGATAAGGAGATGAGGAAACAATAGAAGGAGATGAGGAAACAAGAGGAGAAGGAGATAAGGAAACAAGAGGAGATGAGGAGGACAGGGAGGGAAGAAGAGAAACAGAAGTGGTGAGGAGTGTAGGTGAGGAAGAGGAAGGGAGTTGAGTAGTAGAAAAGAGGTGGAGAAAGAGGCGGGGGAGGATTGCAGAGAAGGACAGAGAGCAGCATTGAGCAGAAGGCTGTTGCTAGAGTAGCTGCATGGGTCAAGGTCGTAGAGAGCTGAATAAAGCTGTGTGTGTGTGTGTGTGTGTGTGTGTGTGTGTGTGTGTGTGTGTGTGTGTGTGTGTGTGTGTGTGCATGTGTGTGTGTGTGAGAGGCAGGGTAAAGGATAGAGGAAAAGGATGGAGAGAGCAGGAGGAAAGAGGGAGGATGGAGAGAGCAGGGGGGGAGAGAGGATGGAGAGAGCAGGGGGGAGAGAGAGAAGATGCAACAGAGATCAGAGAGTGAGAGAAAGGAGTAAAGGAGGACACATGTCAGAGGAGGGTTAGGTTAGGAAGGAGAAAGAGGGAGAAAATAAAAAAGATAACCAGGGTTTGGTCTCAGACGAGGAGAGACAGAGAGAGAGAGAGAGAGAGAGAGAGAGAGAGAGAGAGAGAGAGAGAGAGAGAGAGAGAGAGAGAGAGAGAGAGAGAGAGGATAATTAAGGAGGATAAAATGTCAGAGAGAGAACAGACTCATTATCAGGAAACATGGCTCTGCAGTGAAACTGACTGACCTGAAACTCACAGAGAGAGAAAGGAGAAGGAGATGAGGAAACAAGAGGAGAAGGAGATGAGGAAACAAGAGGAGAAGGAGATGAGGAAACAAGGGGAGAAGGAGATGAGGAAACAAGAGAAGGAGATGAGGAAACAAGAGAAGGAGATGAGGAAACAAGAGAAGGAGATGAGGAAACAAGAGAAGGGGATGAGGAAACAAGATAAGGAGATAAGGAAACAAGAGGATATGAGGAGGACAGGGAGGGAAGAAGAGAAACAGAAGTGGTGAGGAGTGTAGGTGAGGAAGAGGAAGGGAGTTGAGTAGTAGAAAAGAGGTGGAGAAAGAGGCGGGGGGATTGCAGAGAAGGACAGAGAGCAGCATTGAGCAGAAGGCTGTTGCTAGAGTAGCTGCATGGGTCGAGGTCGTAGAGAGCTGAATAAAGCTGTGTGTGTGTGTGTGTGTGTGTGTGTGTGTGTGTGTGTGTGTGTGTGTGTGTGTGTGTGTGTGTGTGTATGTGTGTGTGTGGGACTCACATTAGGGAAGGTCATGTTGATGAGGTAAATGTGGTTCTGGATGCAACCTGAGAAGTGAGTCCTCCCCCCACCAGGTGGCCCTATAGATGCCAGCAGGAACATGTGCTATACAACACACACACACACACACACACACACACACACACACACACACACACACACAAACACACACACGCACACACACACACAGAGAGCAGGGTTAATACAGCATATTCAGCAAACAAGCACTCCATGCAGCATGCATCCACACAAGTAAACAGCAAGACTAATTCAACAAACTCACACAGTAACACACACAACCGCCCTAAAACGCTGAAATAGAAATGCAGAAGGAGAGGGAACTAAGGAACTTAAGTGGCTAGGTAATGGGTGATGCCTTGTTAATGATACCTGTAGAGTAGAGGTGTGTGTGTGTGAGTGTGTGTAAGTGTGTGTGTGTATGTGAGAGAGAGTGAGAGAGAGAGAGAAAGAGAGAGAGAGAGAGAAAGAGAGAGAGCGAGAAAGAGAGAGAATGAGAGGGAGAGAGAGATGTCACTTGCTTTGGCAATGTAAACATATGTTTCCCATGCCAATAAAGCCCTTTGAATTGAATTGAATTGAATTGAATGAGAGGGAGAGCGAAAGAGGATCCGGTCAGGTGTGTGTGGATGTGTGTGTGAGAGAGATGGAGAGAGAGGGAAAGCGATGGAGAGAGAGGGAAAAAGATGGAGAGAGAGGGAAAGAGATGGCGAGAGAGGGAAAAAGATGGAGAGAGAGGGAAAAAGATGGAGAGAGAGGGAAAGAGATGGCGAGAGAGGGAAAGAGATGAGAGATATGGAGAGGTAGTGACGGGAAGAGCGGTGTTAGCCAGAAAAAGAGAGGCATATGAAAAAGAGGTATACATTAGTGAAAAAGGGATAGCAGAAGACTGAGTGAGTCAGAGAGGGGTTGATGGAGTGAACGATAGATGGATGGATCAACAGACAGACAGAAAGAGAGTTGATGGCTACTCTCTCCAAATTTTTCTCTCCCACCCTCTCTCTACTCTCTCTCTCTCTCTCTCTCTCTCTCTCTCTCTCTCTCTCTCTCTCTCTCTCTCTCTAAGTTATTCAGGTGATGTTAATGATGATGATGGTGGTGATGATGATGGCGCTGCTGTTATAAGTACTTCCATCACCCAGCCAGGCTCCTGTAATGTAATGACTGTTCAGGGGTGTGTGTGTATGTCTGTGTGTCTGTGTGTGTGTGTGTGTGTGTGTGTGTGTGTGTGTGTGTGTGTGTGTGTGTGTGTGTGTGTGTGCGCGCATCAGGGCTGGTGGGTGGTGAGCCGAGCGGCCCGAGGTACGTGACTCAGCTAATTGCGGCGCCTTGTGAGTGAGAGCCGTGTACTCTGAAATTGTAGGAACCTGAGCTGAGATGGAGGCTATTCAACCTGGTCTAACACACACACACACACACCTGCACTCACCTTAATCATACTTTATTACCCCCTACTCCCGCTGTGGCGGCTGGTCCCAAAGTATTTTTAGCAGTAGATTATGGCTTTCCAATATCTAAGCCTCACATGAATAGTCTAATGTTGAATCAAACTTACTTCTGTATGCCCATGTTGCCACACATAATTAATACAAATATTATAATATATGCCATTCATCACATGCTTTTATCCAAAGCGACTTACAGTCGTGCTTACATACATTTTCGTATAGGTGGTCCCAGGAATCGAACCCACTATCCTGGGGTTGCAAGTGCCATGCTCTACCAACTGAGCTACAGAGGACCACATACTCTGAAGAATACTCTTCATCATGGACAATGTTCTTGTTGGCATTAAGAGTGTAACACATAACTAGTACTGTGGTTGTGAGACTGTGGTCAAAGTGGAAGGTTGTTAAGAGGTTGTTGTAAAGTTCCAGGTAGGTTGATGGGAAGTTACTAGTAGGTTCCAGGTAGGTCATTTAGAGGTTGTCTGTCCCACCTGTGAGGACATGTTGACGGTGAGGACCGCCCACTTGGAGGAGTCCAGCCCCTGCAGTACGCTCTGTGCCACAGAGGTCTTCCCACTGGACCTGTCATCAACACCGGGTACTGCCCGGTTACCAGCACCCGCACCAGGAAGTTATAATGCACCGTGTCCACCCAGGGCACCATGAGCTTATAAAATAGAGCACTGGGGGAGGGAGGGAGGGAGGGAGGGAGGGGGGAGGGATGGAGGGAGGGGGGAGGGATGGAGGGAGAGAGAGTAAGATGGAGAGAGGAGGGAGAGGGATGGAGGGGGGTGGGAGGGAGGGAGAAAGGGAGGGAGAGATAGGAGGGAATGAGATATGAATGAGGGAGAAAATATGTATGTGACAGCAGTAAATAATGAACGGAAGAAAAATGTCATTATCAATTGAAGATATCACTTTATTATACACACACACACACACACACACACACACACACAC
This sequence comes from Coregonus clupeaformis, assembly GCF_020615455.1. Classification (NCBI taxonomy): domain Eukaryota; kingdom Metazoa; phylum Chordata; class Actinopteri; order Salmoniformes; family Salmonidae; genus Coregonus; species Coregonus clupeaformis. The sequence goes on from NW_025533456.1 coordinate 2,449,466, forward strand.
ACACACACACACACACACACACACACACACACACACACACACACACACACATCCACAAACAGGGACGCTCTAACACACACACCCACACACCCACACACACACTCACTTGGCGGAGTAGCGCCAGCCCTTGGCAGCTTGTCCACATAGCTCTTGTTATTAGTGTCCACATGGTACTGATATATGGTGTCCTGGAAGGGACAACTATAAGAGAAGAGGTCAGTGACACAGTTCAATGTCTTTGCATAAATACAGTCAAAATATGGTAATATAATCCCATAAACGAAGGAAATTAATACTGTAATGAAGTGTACAAAAATCCGCTCCGTATTAAAAGAGTGTCTTTCAAATGTGTTTGAGCATAAATACTGAATAAACATCAACCCTATAAAACTGTGAGTGTGTTTATGTGTGTACTGTATATGCATGTGTGCGTGAGTGTGTGTGTACGCTCATGCATATGTGTGTCTCCGTGCCCCACCTTGTTCATCTTCTTACGACCGTCCTCGTTGACTGAGGCACAGATGGACCAGATGAGACTGAAGATGAAGCACAACTCAACCATACGACCGTAGTGGTCATAGTCAGAGGGGTTCACCTGGAGGGAGAGAGAGAGAAAGGGAAGGGGAGAGAGAGAGAGAGAGAGAGAGAGAGAGAGAGGGAGAGAGAGAGAGAGAGAGAGAGAGAGGGAGAGAAAATAAGTCATGCTACCATCATCAGAAAGAGTAAGCGTCACATGAAGAGGGAGAGAGAAATTGGAAGTATCAAATGTGTCAGTATCAAATCAAATCAAATCAAATCAAATCAAATCAAATTTTATTGGTCACATGCGCTGAATACACAACAAGTGCAGACATTACAGTGAAATGCTTACTTACAGCCCTTAACCAACAGTGCGTTTATTTTAAACAAAAAAAGTAAGAATAAAACAACAAAAAAAAAAAAAAAGTGTTGAGAAAAACAAAGAGCAGAAGTAAAATAAAGTGACAGTAGGGAGGCTATATATACAGGGGGTAACGGTGCAGAGTCAATGTGCGGGGGCACCAGGCTAGTTGAGGTAGTTGAGGTAATATGTACATGTGGGTAGAGTTAAAGTGACTATGCATAAATACTTAACAGAGTAGCAGCAGCGTAAAAAGGATGGGGTGGGGGGCAGTGCAAATAGTCCGGGTAGCCAGATTAGCTGTTCAGGAGTCTTATGGCTTGTGGGTAGAAGCTGTTGAGAAGTCTTTGGACCTAGACTTGGCACTCGGTACCGCTTCCGCTGCGGTAGCGAGAGAGAACAGTCTATGACTAGGGTGGCTGGAGTCTTTGACAATTTTGAGGGCCTTCCTCTGACACCGCCTGGTATAGAGGTCTTGGATGGCAGGGAGCTTTGCCCCAGTGATGTACTGGGCGCACGCACTACCCTCTGTAGTGCCTTGCGATCAGAGGCCAAGCAGTTGCCATACCAGGCGGTGATGCAACCAGTCAGGATGCTTTCTCGATGGTGCAGCTGTAGAATTTTTTGAGGATCTGAGGACCCATGCCAAATCTTTTTAGTCTCCTGAGGGGAATAGGCTTTGTCGTGCCATTTTCACAACTGTCTTGATGTGCTTGGACCATGATAGTTCGTTGGTGATGTGGACACCAAGGAACTTGAAGCCTCAACCTGTTCCACTACAGCCCCGTCGATGAGAATGGGGGCGTGCTCCAGTCCTCTTTTTTTCCTGTAGTCCACAATCATCTCCTTTGTCTTGGTCACGTTGAGGGAGAGGTTGTTGTCCCTGGCACCACACGGCCAGATCTCTGACCTCCTCCCTATAGGCTGTCTCATCGTTGTCGGTGATCAGGCCTACCACTGTTGTGTCGTCGGCAAACTTAATGATGGTGTTGGAGTCGTGCCTGGCCATGCAGTCATGGGTGAACAGAGAGTACAGGAGGGGACTGAGCACGCACCCCTGAGGCGCCCCGTGTTGAGGATCAGTGTGGCAGATGTGTTGTTACCTACCCTTACCACCTGGGGCGGCCCCGTCAGGAAGTCCAGGATCAGTTGCAGAGGGAGGTGTTTAGTCCCAGGATCCTTAGCTTAGTGATGAGCTTGAGAGGGCACTATGGTGTTGAATGCTGAGCTGTAGTCAATGAATAGCATTCTCACGTAGGTGTTCCTCTTGTCCAGGTGGGAAAGGGCAGTGTGGAGTGCGATAGAGATTGCATCATCTGTGGATCTGTTGGGGCGGTATGCGAAATTGGAGTGGGTCTAGGGTTTCTGGGATTATGCTGTTGATGTGAGCCATGACCAGTCTTTCAAAGCACTTCATGGCTACAGACGTCAGTGCCACTGGGTCGGTAGTCATTTAGGCAGGTTATCTTAGAGTTCTTGGGCACGGGGACTATGGTGGTCTGCTTGAAACATGTTGGTGGATTACAGACCTCGGTCAGGGACATGTTGAAAATGTCAGTGAAGACACTTGCCAGTTGGTCAGCACATGCTCGGAGTACACGCCCTGGTAATCCGTCTGGCCCAGCGGCCTTGTGAATGTTGACTTGCTTAAAAGTCTTACTCACATCGGCTACGGAGAGCGTGATCACATAGTCGTCCGGAACAGCTGGTGCTCTCATGCATGCTTCAGTGTTGCTTGCCTCGGCGAGCATAGAAGTGGTTTAGCTCGTCTGGTAGGCTTGTGTCACTGGGCGCTCGCGGCTGTCGCTTCCCTATGTAGTCTGTAATAGTTTTCAAGCCCTGCCACATCCGACGAGCGTCAGAGCCAGTGTAGTATGATTCAATCTTAGACCTGTATTGACTCTTTGCCTGTTTGATGGTTCGTCGGAGGTCATAGCGGGATTTCTTATAAGCTTCCGGGTTAGAGTCCCGTTCCTTGAAAGCGGCAGCTCTACCCTTTAGCTCAGTGCGGATGTTGCCTGTAATCCATGGCTTCTGGTTGGGGTATGCGTCATCGGTCACTGTGGGGGCTGACATCATCGATGCACTTATTGATGAAGCCAGTGACTGATGTGGTGTACTCCTCAATGCTGTCTGAAGAATCCCGGAACACGTTCCAGTCTGTGCTAGTGTTGTGTTGCCAAACTGTTAGTTTAGTTAGTGTTGCCAAACTGTGTCTATTGGTTGCCATGGTACGTACCCCGTTGTCGGGCGAGACCAGTGAGTCGTAGAGGCAGCAGAGGGAGGAGACTCCATTGAGTTCGGTGATGGGTCACAGCTCCTTACAGCTGCTCCTCCTGAACGCTATGGTCTACTCTCAAACAACCGCTTCAGGTAGTCCACCTCAACCTGCAGGGATGGGAAGGGGGATGGGGGGGTGGAGGGTAGGGGAGAGTGGGGAGGGAGAGAGGGAGAGAAAGAGGGGGGAGGGAGGTTAACCTGTGATGTGATGCAGCCATCTTGCTGCTATGCCTACCCCTAGCCCAGTTACCTTCTGTCGTTTGAAAAGGTTCTGAGGACGTCGATACATGGCACAGTACTGGGCACCAACTCATGGGGATCAGAGCCAGAGCATGCTGCTTAGACCACTACGCCATGGCAGTTCATAATGCTCTAGCAAGCAGGGAGAGTACTTTGATGATACTTGATGGAAACAGTGCATTGTTTTTAATGATTTAGATTTAAGCCTTCCCCAACCCATAGCCCTAACCCCTCAGAATGAGTACCTAAACTTAACCCTATGACACACACAAACAGACACACACACACACACACACACACACACACACACACTGCTGTCCCAGTAGCACACACTCACAAGCATGTACACACATGTACCACACACACACACACAGACACACACAAAGGGGAAGGTGTTTGATCATTTGCCCTGTTTGTGTGTATCTTGTTTCATCCCACGAGTCCACCATTATTTCATCAGTCCACCATTATTTCATCAGTCCACCATTATTTCATCAGTCCACCATTATTTCATCAGTTCACCATTATTTCATCAGTTCACCATTGGACTCGGACTGGAATCTCTCTCTGTGCTTGTATTGTCTAGTTACCAATTTGCACACACACCCCCTGTGGTATGGTATCAGTGTGTTTATTTTCTGTTCACCATTTTGTCACTGGTAGGGTGGTTGTCATTTTGAAAGGATTAAATATCACACAGTGTACTTCCTGTTTGCCAAACCCAATCTTCTCCCCCTGTGGGGCCAGCCCACACTCACTCTGTCCTGCTGTGAACGCCGGAGGGGGCCTAACTGGCATTCACCCTGTCTCTGCTCAACCTGTTCTTCTCCATTATCTCTCTCTTTCTCTCTCCTCTCTTTCTCTCGTTCTTCTCTCTCTCTCTCTCTCTGCACACTGATGCAGACCTTGCGAGTCTTCACTCTGAGTGGATGTTGAGCTGTGTCACTCTCTCACCGTGAGTCACACGATCACACACTCATACAGTATGTCAGTTTATGTACTCACATAGACTGAATACATCTCTTCTTTGCTTCTGACCTCAAGTGGAAGCTAACCTTGTCCCTCCATTCTCCACTTTCACAGATCTCTCCGGTTCGCTCTTTTTCCTCCCATTGCCCATTCTGTGCACACTTTGTCCATTCCAGTGTCACTCTGCTACCACTCAGTGTCTTTCCTTACCCTCACCCTCTCTCTGGGTGCCCTTCCTTGTGGCAGTGTGCCATACATCATCTCTGCTGAGTGTGGTGTGCCAAGCCTTAGCCAAAACCCCGGGTGCCAGGCTGGGGGGTTGGCTTTCAGTGCCTACTCCCTCCTGTATCTCCAGTAAGCAGCATACACACTGTGGAGCAGAGGGGGAGGGAGGGAGGGAATGGGGAGAGAGGGTGTGGGGGTGAACAAGAGAGTGAGAGAGTGAGAGAGTGAGAGAGAGAGAGAGAGAGAGAGAGAGAGAGAGAGAGAGAGAGAGAGAGAGAGAGAGAGAGAGAGAGAGAGAGAGAGAGAGAGAGAGAGAGAGAGAGAGAGAGAGAGAGAGAGAGAGAGAGAGAGAGAGAGAGAGAGAGAGAGAGAGAGAGAGAGAGAAAAGAGAAAGAGAAAGAGAAAGAGACAGAGACAGAGACAGAGACAGAGAAAGAGAAAGAGAAAGAGAAAGAGAAAGAGAAAGAGATAGAGATAGAGATAGAGAAAGAGAGAGAGGGTGGGGGTGGGGGGGTGAACAAGAGAGAGAGCGAGAGGGAGAAAGAGAGAGAGAGAGAAAGAGAGAGAGAGAGAGAGAGAGAGAGAGAGAGAGAGAGATAGGCAGCAGATGAAACAGTAGCTTATGTGAGCTGGCTCTGCCTCTGCCTCCTGTTGTTGCTACAGGACTGGAGGAGAGAGGGATGAGAGGAGGAGGGGGAGGAGAGCGACAGAATGGAGGAAAGTCGCAGTGAAAAGAAGGAAGAAAGTATAACAGCTGACGATGTGGTGGGATAAAGAGAGCAAGGAATGAGGTTTAAAGAGGTAGAATAGGACAGGAGGAACTGTCTTAGACACACAGTACTGCTGTATACAAAATAGACACTGTCCATTACACACTCAACATAATACATACATTGCACGTTACCCTTATCATCATACACTTCTTATACAGCCACATACATAATACTTAGCATATTCCCTTATTCTGTCAGTGGCGTACTAACATAGCTCAGCCTTACTTATCGCTGTTCAGGTATTTGATGGACATGGGAATGAAGGAGTGCTTAAACCTGTTCAGCTTACATGTGGGGACCCTATAGCATCTGCCTAAGAGGAGGAGTGACCCTATAGTATCTGCCTGAGGGGAGGAGGGACCCTATAGGGTCTGCCTGAGGGGAGGAGGGACCCTATAGGGTCTGCCTGAGGGGAGGAGGGACCCTATAACGTCTGCCTGAGGGGAGGAGGGATCCTATAGGGTCTGCCTGAGGGGAGGAGGGACCCTATAACGTCTGCCTGAGGGGAGGAGGGACCCTATAACGTCTTCCTGAGGGGAGGAGGGACCCTATAACGTCTTCCTGAGGGGAGGAGGGACCCTATAGCATTTTACGTCATTTAGCAGATGCTCTTATCCAGAGCGACTTACAAATTGGTGCATTCACCTTATAGCCAGTGGGATAACCACTTTACAACATGTTTTTTTTTTTTTTTTTTGGGGGTGGGGTAAGGGGGTAGAAGGATTACGTTATCCTATCCCAGGTATTCCTTAAAGAGGTGGGGTTTCAAGTGTCTCCGGAAGGTGGTGAGTGACTCCGCTGTCCTGGCGTCGTGAGGGAGCTTGTTCCACCATTGGGGTGCCAGAGCAGCGAAATGTTTTGACTGGGCTGAGCGGGAACTGTGCTTCCACAGAGGTAGGGGGGCCAGCAGGCCAGAGGTGGATGAACGCAATGCCCTCGTTTGGGTGTAGGGACTGATCAGAGCCTGAAGGTACGGAGGTGGCGTTCCCCTCACAGCTCCGTAGGCAAGCACCATGGTCTTGTAGCAGATGCGAGCTTCAACTGGAAGCCAGTGGAGTGTGCGGAGGAGCGGGGTGACGTGAGAGAACTTGGGAAGGTTGAACACCAGACGGGCTGCGGCATTCTGGATGAGTTGTAGGGGTTTAATGGCACAGGCAGGGAGCCCAGCCAACAGCGAGTTGCAGTAATCCAGACGGGAGATGATAAGTGCCTGGATTAGGACCTGTGCCGCTTCCTGTGTAAGGCAGGGTCGTACTCTCCGAATGTTGTAGAGCATGAACCTACAGGATCGGGTCACCGCCTTGATGTTAGCGGAGAACAACAGGGTGTTGTCCAGGGTCACGCCAAGGCTCTTCGCACTCTTCCCAACTTCCCATCAACCTACCTGGAACTTTACAACAACCTCTTAACAACCTTCCACCAACCTCCTGGTAAGGAGGACACAACGGAGTTGTCAACCGTGATGGCAATCATGGAACGGGCAGTCCTTCCCTGGAGGGGAGGAGGGACCCTATGGCGTCTGCCTGAGGGGAGGAGCTAATATTCAGAGTGGAGTACATGGGATGGATCTGGTCTGATCTGATCTGAAATGATTTTCTGTGCTTGTCTGATAACGGTCTGTTAAAAAAAAGTCTGCAGGGAGGGATGTTGTCTCACACCCATGACCTTCACGTCAGTTTGTATCAGGTGGGCAATTTGGGATTTCAGTTGGACTGATAAATTGCCAAACCAGACTGTGATGTCATATCTCAGGATACTCTCTATGACCGCATGGTAGAACAGGAGCATTATCTTCTGGTCAACTCCAAGAACCCTGAGTCTACGTAGGAAATAGACTCACTACGTGGACCTCCCAGCTCAGCATATTGTCCATGTGGACACCCAGGTACTGGTATCAACTAACCTGGGCTATGCTGTCATTGTGGACAACCACAGGCACGTGGTCGCCGACAGATTTGCCCTCAAACACCATCTCCTCCGTTTTCTTTACATTGAGGATGAGATGGTGCTCATCACACCACTTGACAAACCTTTGAATCTCTGACCTGCTGTGTATGAGCATCTTTAAACATCAGACCAAGAATGGCGGTATCATCAGAAAACTTGGCAATATAGTTATCAGGATTACTGCCAGTGCATTCATTTTTGTACAGTGTGAATAAGATGGGTGAACTCACACAACCCTGCGGGGCCCCAGCGCCTAGCCTCAGAGAGGGTCCTGTTAACTCTAACCTGTTGAGTACGGCTAGCCTCAGAGAGGGTCCTGTTAACTCTAACCTGTTGAGTACGGCTAGCCTCAGAGAGGGTCCTGTTAACTCTAACCTGTTGAGTATGGCTAGCCTCAGAGAGGGTACTGTTAACTCTAACCTGTTGAGTACGGCTAGCCTCAGAGAGGGTCCTGTTAACTCTAACCTGTTGAGTACGGCTAGCCTCAGAGAGGGTCCTGTTAACTCTAACCTGTTGAGTACGGCTAGCCTCAGAGAGGGTCCTGTTAACTCTAACCTGTTGAGTACGGCTAGCCTCAGAGAGGGTACTGTTAACTCTAACCTGTTGAATACAGCTAGCCTCAGAGAGGGTACTGTTAACTCTAACCTGTTGAGTACGGCTAGCCTCAGAGAGGGTACTGTTAACTCTAACCTGTTGAGTATGGCTAGCCTCAGAGAGGGTCCTGTTAACTCTAACCTGTTGAGTACGGCTAGCCTCAGAGAGGGTACTGTTAACTCTAACCTGTTGAGTACGGCTAGCCTCAGAGAGGGTACTGTTAACTCTAACCTGTTGAGTACGGCTAGCCTCAGAGAGGGTACTGTTAACTCTAACCTGTTGAATACAGCTAGCCTCAGAGAGGGTCCTGTTAACTCTAACCTGTTGAGTATGGCTAGCCTCAGAGAGGATCCTGTTAACTCTAACCTGTTGAGTACGGCTAGCCTCAGAGAGGGTACTGTTAACTCTAACCTGTTGAGTACGGCTAGCCTCAGAGAGGGTCCTGTTAACTCTAACCTGTTGAGTATGGCTAGCCTCAGAGAGGGTACTGTTAACTCTAACCTGTTGAATACAGCTAGCCTCAGAGAGGGTCCTGTTAACTCTAACCTGTTGAATACGGCTAGCCTCAGAGAGGATCCTGTTGACTCTAACCTGTTGAATACGGCTAGCCTCAGAGAGGGTCCTGTTAACTCTAACCTGTTGAGTATGGCTAGCCTCCGAGGGTCCTGTAGACTCTAACCTGTTGAATACGGCTAGCCTCAGAGAGGGTCCTGTTAACTCTAACCTGTTGAGTACAGCTAGCCTCAGAGAGGGTACTGTTAACTCTAACCTGTTGAGTATGGCTAGCCTCAGAGAGGGTACTGTTAACTCTAACCTGTTGAGTACGGCTAGCCTCAGAGAGGGTACTGTTAACTCTAACCTGTTGAGTACGGCTAGCCTCAGAGAGGGTACTGTTAACTAACCTGTTGAGTACGGCTAGCCTCAGAGGGAACAATGTTGAGTACGGCTAGCCTCAGAGAGGGTACTGTTAACTCTAACCTGTTGAGTACGGCTAGCCTCAGATAGGGTACTGTTAACTCTAACCTGTTGAGTATGGCTAGCCTCAGAGAGGGTACTGTTAACTAACCTGTTGAGTACGGCTAGCCTCAGAGAGGGTACTGTTAACTCTAACCTGTTGAGTACGACTAGTCAGGAATGAGTGGTACGACCTTACGGTATAGGGGTTAACACACATCTGCTTTAACTGGCTGAGTAGGAATTGTGGCTGTATTGTGTTAAACGTTGAATTGAAATCAATAAATACCAGTCTAGCATAGGCCTGGGGTTTTTCCAGATGCTTAACAATGAGATGCACTATGGTGTTGATTGCATCATGAGTACCACGACTTTGCTTATAAGAAAATTGATAAGGATCTAACACAGGGTTAATATCTGAGCTCGCACACCATGATCTTTTCAAAACACTTCATTACAATGGGGGTCAGGGCAACAGGTCTATAGTCATTATTTTCTTTTGGACAAGGCTTTTTGGGGACTGGAGTGATAATGTCCTTTTCCCATCGAGATAGGACAGTATGGGAGTCTACAGATCTCTGAAAGATAGGGCACCAAGCCAGTCAGTTCCTCTGCACATGTTTTTAGAAAACAAGCAGAGATGCCATCAGGACCTGTTGCCTTATTCATACAGGTGTGCTTGAAGACTCTAGTGACAACTATAGGGTTGATTTCCGACCTATGAAAACAATCATCAACAACAATGGAGTCAATCACATTATCACATTCAACAGAGAATTCATGTACATCACATCTTGCATAAAACAACATTTAATGAATTGGCTTTGGTCAGCTCATCTGGTGTGTGCAAGGATGTTTTTGCAGGGTTCATGTTGGTGATTGTTCTCACCGACTCCCACAGTGTTTTGGAGTTCATTGTTAGGAACTCTTCCATTGATTCCTTTTGTTGTTTCCTTGTCTCCCTGATCTTTTGGTTGAGATCCATTTGCCCACATTTCAGTTGTTGTTCGTCCTTGTTTTTGAATGCTTGCCTCTTGCGGTTGATCCAGTCATTTACCTCCTTTGTAATGTATGGTGTGTTGTTTGGGTATGTCTTTATTGTCTTTCTGGGTATCACAGAGTCAACACAGACATGGATGTAGTCTGTGACAATCTGTGTTGACTTGTGCACGTGTAACTCATGAAAAATGTCCCAATCTGGGGGGGTATATGTACACAGAGCAGATAAGAATGTTTCCAAATTCCCAGGGTAGGTAAAAATGGCCTGATTCAAAAATATCAGTTTCAACGTCAGCATTGTAGATTCTCTCTTGTATTGTATATTGTCTACACCACTTGTCGTTGATGGACACACAAATACTGCTCACTCTACTCTTCCGTGATGCATCACTCCTATCCAAGCGGACATGAGTAAACACCTCTATTTCAATAATAGAGTCAGGGATGTCTTGATGTAACTAAGTCTCAGTAAATGTCATGATGCAGGACTCATGGCGCTCGAAGCTCTGGTGTTGAGTCGGAGCTCATCCATTTTATTCTTCAGCGAACGCGCGTTGCACAGGATCATAGATCGTAGAGGTGGTCTGCTGCTCCTTCGCCGGAGCCACTGTCTGTTTCTCCTTCATTTGCCTCTCTTCCGCAGTCTCCGGGGTCGTTTCACTTCAACAAGGATCAAAATCCAGCCACTCCAGAGTCTCGTAGCGACAGAAGTGCATCTCTACATAAGCGGTGCCTGTTGTTTGTGAGCGATGCCTGGTTTCCCACGCGAGCTGGAATAGTTTGGTATGATGAGGTGAAAAGTGAGAAGATCAGCACTGCAAACAAAAACAAAAGTCTTCCAAAGTTTGCCATCCTTTCTTGACATTGACAGCTCACAAAAACAAATCAAAAACGTATCAAATCAAACATATTACAATAATACAGCAGAGCAAGCAAAGCAGCGCCACCAGGAAGTGGAGAAGGTAGAAAGGAGAGAGAGAGAGAGATAGAGAGAGAGAGAGAGAGAGAGAGAGAAGAGAGAAGAGAGAGAGAGAGGAGAGAGAGAGAGAGAGGCAGGAGTCTAGAGTTGCAGGCTGCCAGGGTGATTCTGATAGGGAGGTTTCAGGTGTATGAGAACAGCCTCTCTTTCTTTTTCTCTGTGTGTCTCTCTCCAGACTTGCTGGAGGAATCAAGGACTGAGGAAGGACGCAGCACAGATATCTCACTTCTAATATCTCAATCTCTCCCTCTCTCTAGCCTTATCTCTCTACCTTTTCTCTCTCTCACTAGTTGTTAAAAGTGCCCTGGGCTCTCAATCTCTCATATGTTGCTCTGTATTTTTTACGCCATTAATGTTCCAAATACTTTGAATATTTCTCTAGCCTACCAAAGGTGCCATAAAGCTCTCCACCTTGGGGTTCAGAGAGCATTCCTTTATTGCGGCCACACACAGGTCAACAGTCAAAGGTTAAAGGTGAAGGGTGAAGCAGTCAATCAGTGCCAGCGTAAATAAGTATTGAATGACACCATATTCTCCATATAGTGCACTCCTTTCGAGAGCACTATTTATGGGGAAAAGGTTGTCATTTTAGATTTGCCCTAAAAGTGGACAAAGAGAGAGGGGGTAGGGATTACAGAATGACAAGAGAGAAAAAGACATGGACAGAAAAAAAAGAGAAAGAACATGTTGGTATTGTGTGATACTGTGATTAAAATGAGAAGGCTTGGGTGTTGACTGTGTTTAGGAGAGGGTAGGGAATGTATGCAAGGAGATAAAGACAGGGAGAGAGAGAGAGCAAGAGAAAGAGCGAGAGAGAGAGCGAGAGAGAGACAAAGATAGCGGGAGATCATGAGAAACAGAGGGAGGTGATGCTGGCATGGTGAGAGACAAATAGAGACCCAAAATAGATATGCAAAGAGCAAGGTGTTGAGTCAGAAATTAAAAGAATGAAGGAAGGCAGATACCAGGTGAGCGAGGGAGTGAGAGAGTGAATGATAGATAGAGAAAGAGAGAGTGAGAGAGAGAGAGAGAGAGAGAGAGAGAGAGAGAGAGAGAGAGAGAGAGAGAGAGAGAGAGAGAGAGAAAGAGGAAGAGAGGGAGAGACACGTGGGGTTGAGTCACATACAGAGCAGAGAAGAAGAATCCTTAAAGCACACAGAATTACAGCAACCACAGAGAGATCCACACAGAGAATAACACTGACACAGACACACTGGGAATAGTAACAAATGATGGATATACAAATACAATGATCGAGAATGGAGAAAGGAGTAAAATATGGTCTGAGAATGGAGGATAGGAAGAGGAGAGAGAATGGGTTAGAGATGGAGTGTTGAGGATATGTGACATGAGGAGAAGAGAACAAGGGAGATGGGAAGGTACAGGGCAGTGAAGGTGAGACAGGGTGGTTGAAGGTCAAGCAACATGAGATAAAATGAACAACAGTAAAAGTACATTTAGAAGCACACATCCTAAGACACACACACACAAAAAAAAATTTAAGACTCCAGGAACAGCATAAAAAAGGAAACTTGGAAACACAACACACACCCTCCTCCCCTCCTCCGCCTATTTTTAACCACATCCGGAGGAGCCACGTGAGGAGGGGAGGAGGGAGGGAGGGAGGGTGATGAAGGGGAGAGAGAGAGAGAGGCATGGCAGGGAAAACAACCTGCAACAAACAGGTAAAGAGAGAGGCAGAGAGCTTCAGACAGCAACACCAGTCAGCTCAGCACCATGCCAACTGGGGCAGCATCAAACAGCAGAGCTAGCTCACTTAAACGCACCGATAGAAAACATATTGTCACTAGAAAGCTAACGGTAAGCTGTGGCAATTAACGCCAGCTGTGAACTAACTCTCTGCCTCTTCCTCCGCCGAGCATCGAGATACCCCTGTGTGTGTTTCCCAGCCAACCGTTAGTCAACAACAGTGTGTGTGTGTGTGTGTTTCCCAGCCAACCGTTAGTCAACAACAGTGTGTGTGTGTGTTTTCTTTAATATGGGTGGTGAGGGTACTCTTCTGCAGTGAAGTGCATCTTTGTGTGACTGGATTGTCTCTGAGCTCAGGACCCAACAGAGTGTTGTAATGACACCAGCTAAATGCATACTACTGTCATACTAATGAGACAGACAGGGACAGAGAGAGAGAGATAGAGAATGGGAGAGAGAGAGAGAGAGAGAGAGAGAGAGAGAGAGAGAGAGAGAGAGAGAGAGAGAGAGAGAGAGAGAGAGAGAGAGAGATAGAGAGAGAGAGTGGGAGGGATATATATAGAGAGAGAGATAGAGAATGGGAGGGTGATAGAGAGAGAGAGATAGAGAATGGGAGGGTGATAGAGAGAGAGAGAGTGATAGAGAATGGGAGGGAGATAGAGAGAGAGAGAGAGAGAGAGAGAGAGAGAGAGAGAGAGAGAGAGAGAGAATGGGAGGGGAGAGAGAGAGAGAGAGAGAAAGAGAGAGAGAGAGGGAGATAGAATGGGAGGGAGGTAGAGAGAGAGCGAGAGAGACAGAGGGAGAGAAAATAATTGAGAAAGAGAGCGAGAGGGATCAGTAGTGTGTATACCACTAAAGCCCAGCTGCCTGTGAGAAGCTGAGGAGGAGGAGGAAGAAGAGGAGGAGGACTGCCTTATCTCTCCTCTCCTCCCCTCTCCTCTCAGAGAGATGATTCGGTTTGGTGACTTGGTCACTACCACTCAGCCCATTCACTCTGTTTAACACATACAGTGAGGGAAAAAAGTATTTGATCAGATTTTGTACGTTTGCCCACTGACAAAGAAATGATCAGTCTATAATTTTAATGGTAGGTTTATTTGAACAGTGAGAGACAGAATACATTTAAAAAATCCAGAAAAACGCATGTAAGACATTTTATAAATTGATTTGCATTTTAATGAGGGAAATAGGTATTTGACCCCCTCTCAATCAGAAAGATTTCTGGCTCCCAGGTGTCTTTTATACAGGTAACGAGCTGAGATTAGGAGCACACTCTTAAAGGGAGTGCTCCTAATCTCAATTTGTTACCTTTATAAAAGACACCTGTCCACAGAAGCAATCAATCAATCAGATTCCAAACTCTCCACCATGGCCAAGACCAAAGAGCTCTCCAGAGATGTCAGGGACAAGATTTTAGACCTACACAAGGCTGGAATGGGCTACAAGACCATCGCCAAGCAGCTTCGTGAGAAGGTGACATCAGTTGGTGCGATTATTCGCAAATGGAAGAAACACAAAAGAACTGTCAATCTCCCTCGGCCTGGGGCTCCATGCAAGATCTCACCTTGTGGAGTTGCAATGATCATGAGAACGGTGAGGAATCAGCCCAGAACTACACGGGAGGATCTTGTCAATGATCTCAAGGCAGCTGGGACCATAGTCACCAAGAAAACAATTGGTAACACACTACGCCGTGAAGGACTGAAATCCTGCAGCACCCGCAAGGTCCCCCTGCTCAAGAAAGCACATATACAGGGCCGTCTGAAGTTTGCCAATGAACATCTGAATGATTCAGAGGAGAACTGGGTGAAAGTGTTGTGGTCAGATGAGACCAAAATAGAGCTCTTTGGCATCAACTCAACTCGCCGTGTTTGGAGGAGGAGGAATGCTGCCTATGACCCCAAGAACACAATCCCCACCGTCAAACATGGAGGTGGAAACATTATGCTTTGGGGGTGTTTTTCTGCTAAAGGGACAGGACAACTTCACCGCATCAAAGGGACGATGGATGGGGCCATGTACCGTCAAATCTTGGGTGAGAACCTCCTTCCCTCAACCAGGGCATTGAAAATGGATCGTGGATGGGTATTCCAGCATGACATTGACCCAAAACACACGGCCAAGGCAACATAGAAGCGGCTCAAGAAGAAGCACATTAAGGTCCTGGAGTGGCCTAGCCAGTCTCCAGACCTTAATCCCATAGAAAATCTGTGGAGGGAGCTGAAGGTTCAAGTTGGCAAACGTCAGCCTCAAAACCTAATGACTTGGAGAAGATCTGCAAAGAGGAGTGGGACAAAATCCCTCCTAAGATGTGTGCAAACCTGGTGGCCAACTACAAGAAACGTCTGACCTCTGTGATTGCCAACAAGGGTTTTGCCACCAAGTACTAAGTCATGTTTTGCAGAGGGGTCAAATACCTATTTCCCTCATTAAAATGCAAATCAATTTATAACATTTTTGACGTGTTTTTCTGGATTTTTTTGTTGTTATTCTGTCTCTCACTGTTCAAATAAACCTACCATTAAAATTATAGACTGATCATGTCTTTGTCAGTAGGCAAATGTACAAAATCAGCAGGGGATCAAATACTTTTTTCCCTCACTGTATATCCACCGGTCTGCCTCTCCTCCTACTCCATCCCTAACTCCCTCTCTCTCAGAATGCTCTTAAAATGATTATTCTACCAAAAGCCCCTCTGAAGATCATGAGATACACTCAATTAGACAGACTAGGGCCGTCTGGGAGCACAGGGGACCCATGGGAAGCCAGGCTGAGTGGAGAGAGAGAGGGGCCTAGTGCCTAGCAGAGGATGGGCTAATTAAGCCATAAGGCCTGAGGGGGTGTGGTATAGGGCCAATATTGCACGGCTAAGGGCTGTTCTTATGCACGATGCAATGCAGAGTACATAGATACAGCCCTTAGCCATGGTATATTGGCCATATACCACAAACCCCCAAGGTGCCTTATTGCTATTATAAACTACTTATCAATGTAATTAGAGCAGTACAAATAAATGTTGTGTCATACTAGTGGTACACGGTCTTATATCCCACGGCTGTCAGCCAATCAGCATTCAGGTCTCGAACCACCCAGTTTATAATAGGCCAATGAGACGTGGGGATGGAGGGAGGTGGGGAGAGGGGGAGGAGATGTAGATGATGTTAACGGAGTGTGCTGATAGGTGTGAGATATTCTACAGCAGTAATACTGAGGGTGTGATAATGTGTTCTATAATGGATCATTTGTTGGAAGGGCTCCTCTGGGAGAGAAGCTTGTTGTGAGATGGGAACAGGAGACGGGGAATGGTTTGATGGAGAGGGAGATAGAGATGGACCTAATTCTATACGTTATGGTCCTACGGATGTAGGGCCAGAGAAGTCGAAAGCCAGCCAGCCCACCCGCTCGCCCACCCGATGGGCTCTCCCTTGAGGTGCATGCTAGTCAGGGTGCTCTGCAGGGTCACCCAGGTCACCGTCTTGCTGCTGCCCGTCTTGCCCATGGTGGTGTCGGGAGTACTTGGTCCCGTACAGCTGGATGACCTTGATCAGGGTTAAGTGCCTGACACAGCTCCGCCTCGATCGGCTCTCTCAGCTGGGGGAAGAGGTGGAGGAGACGGAAGGATGGAGAGATAGAGTGAGTGTAGCAGAGACAGAGAGACGGAGTTAGTGAACCAGTATTAAAGACAACTTGCTGAGGTGAGGGCCAGGTCTGCCGTGGGGGCATCTGGTTATGCAGCAGGCAGGGGCCTCTGAATTATACAGTTGAGCTATGCTGACCAGCATGAGCATTTACTGTAGTTATGATGTAGCATAGTGTGCTTAAGAACCCTCACAGATTATGTCTCTATACCCCTGTCCCTCTTTCTGCACCTGTACCAGCGGGACTGGTAGAGAGCGTTTATAAGCACGCCAAATAAACAGCCAGATTAATAAATAGCATCCCAGCTCTCTCTCCCCCGCTCTCCCCTCTCTCTCTCTCTCTCTCTCTACGACATGCAGAGTCGATGCAGAGTAGAGCAGTTCAACACACTGAATTATGTATGCAGATGTGATGCAGCATTTTTCATCTTGGCTCACGTCTCGCTAGTATGAAAAGCAGATGGCACATTTTAGAGATGGCAGTCATGTGTAGAAAGAGAGAGCGAGAGAGAGATGATGGATTGATAGCTACAGTCCTTTCTCCAGAAGTGTTCTGTTCCCCCACTCTGCCTCTGCAGCTTCTCAGTCCCAACATTGGTTCATCAGTACAAACACTGGTGTGTGTGTCTATGTCTGTTTGTGTGTGTGTATGTCTGCGTGTGGATATCCCACCATCACCCAGACAAAGGCATAGTGAGTGTCCGTTGACTGAAGCCTGACGCGTTGAGCTGTTTTAAGGACTGGGAGACTCATTAGTTAAACTGTGAGGCTCACTTTGTCCCTTGTCCTCTAGTTAATGAATTATGCCCATCTGCTTTGACAGGCTGCATTGACTAGTCATTTTCAGCTCAACTGGAATGTGGAACTAGGAGGCCACTTTGTGTTTCTCTAATGCTCCCGAGTGTTGAGTGTTTCAAACCTTCTGTCTGTCTGTTTGTCCCTCTCCCTGTCTAGTTAGTGACAATTTGTGGAGAGTTGTCTCTGGTACCTTTCTGTAGTCGATGGTGGGGGTCTCCACGGCGGGGTGGTGTTTGTGTGTGTGGTACTTTTCCAAAGTCGATGGTGGGGCTCTCCACCGCAGGGAAGAGGTCCTGGATGATGCTGTTGAACAGCGGCAGGTCGAGGGAGGACAGCTTGGCGATGTTCATGTCCTTCATAGACATGAGCAGGATCTGATCTGGGGTCAGAGGTCAGGGGCGTGACATCACATCCTGTTTGAGCCACAGCTAAGTATGGTTTCATGTTTTTAACATGAGTTTAAATGCAACTGTACATCAGCTAGCTCAACTGTAAGTTACACAATGGGTGTGACATCATACTCTGTCTCGAACCACAGCTAGGTACAGTTTCCAGTTTTTAACATTAGTTTAAATGCAACTGTACGTAAACTTTATCAACTGTACACAATTATATTTTTCAATCATCACAGATTTACCTTTTACATACAAATGATGTTGTAGCTGGGAAACTTAACAAATGTGTGGAATACACTTTTTATACAAAAGTACAGAAGATATTAATCCTTTTCAAGTTTCTGTCCTCTGATGCATTTTTTATCACAGTGCCAGGGTCCCTATGGGGTGTCAAACTCTCATCTGCATTCTGTGTCTCTCTGCAGCTCTCTACTCCCACACTCAGAACACAGTCACAAAGTCACACAGTCCCACACTCTCCCACACTCTCCCACACTCACACACAGACAGGTACATGTAGGGAGGCAGGCCTTTTCACACATTGTGCCTAGAGGAAGTTATATTACAAAAAGACAGGGGCATAAAAATATTCCTGAGTCTGAGATGTTTCAGGTCAATCACAGGTCAAAACAGTCTATTCAGGAGATTAATTGAAATTCCAAGAATTGGAAAGTGCCATTGGCCAATTTATTCAAAGGGGATTTTTAAATGAAATATTTCTTTCTTTCTCTTTGATGTCTGTCTGTCTGTCTGCCTAACTGACAATGCCTCTGTTTCTCTCTCTCTGAATGTCTCTCCTTGAATTGAAGTCAAATGTAAAACTCTGGTCAGTGTATGTGGCGATAGATGTGTTGTATATTACTGATGTGTTACTGTAACTCTTCATCAGCCACCTCGGGGCAGACTCGTCTCTTCTTGCCAGCGTAGTCATAGTGGTCCTGTTTTGACAGCTGCTGCACCGCCAGAGAGTACAGGGTGAACTCCTTCTTGGCTAGGTGCTGGAGGAAGAGGGAGAGGTGGAAGGGAGAGAGAGAGAGAGAGAGAGAGAGAGAGAGAGAGAGAGAGAGAGAGAGAGAGAGAGAGAGAGAGAGAGAGAGAGAGAGAGAGAGAGAGAGAGAGAGAGAGAGAGAGAGAGAGAGAGAAATAAAGAAAGAGTCCCCTCAGCCAGCTGGTTCTGGGGCTCTGTTCACAAACACAAACAGACCCCACAGAGCCCCAGGACAGAAACACATTTAGACCCAACCAAATTATGAGAAAGCAAAAAGATAACTATTTGACACACTGGAAAGAATCACCTAATAAAAATAGCAAATTGGAATGCTATCTGGCCCTGAACAGAGAGTACACAGTGGCAGAAAACCTGACCACTGTGACTGACCCTAGATTAGGAAAATCCTTGACTATGTATAGACTCATTGAGCATAGCCTTGCTATTGAGAGAGGCGCCATAGGCAGACCTGGCTCTCAACAGAAGACAGGATATGTGCCCACTGCCCACAAAATTAGGTGGAAACTGAGCTACACTTCCTAACCTCCTGCCAAATGTATGACCACATTAGATACACATATTTCCCACAGATCACACAGACCCACAAAGAATTTGAAAACAAATCAAACATTGATAAACTCCCATATTTGTTAGGCGAAATACCGCAGTGTGCAGTCACAGCAGCAAGATTTGTAGCCCGCTGCCATGAGAAAAGGGCAAACAGTGGAGCACAAACAACATTGTAAATACAACCTCTATTTATCTTTTTTTTATATATATATACTTCAAATACTTGTACATTGTTAGCCAATCATATAACATTTGAAATGTCTGTATTCTTTTCAAACTTGTGTAATGTTCACTAATGTTTCCCTTGTTTATTTCCCTTTTGTTTATTGTCTATTCCATTTGCTCTGGCAATGTAAACATACATGTATGTTTCCCTTGCCAATAATGCCCTTTGAATTGAATTGAAATAGAGAGAAAGAGAGAAAGAGAGAGAGAGAGAGAGAGAGAGAGAGAGAGAGAGAGAGAGAGAGAGAGAGAGAGAGAGAGAGAGAGAGAGAGAGAGAGAGAGAGAGAGAGAGAGAGAGAGAAAGAAGGGAGTCAGTAACACGTCATAAC
This sequence comes from Coregonus clupeaformis, assembly GCF_020615455.1. Classification (NCBI taxonomy): domain Eukaryota; kingdom Metazoa; phylum Chordata; class Actinopteri; order Salmoniformes; family Salmonidae; genus Coregonus; species Coregonus clupeaformis. The sequence goes on from NW_025533456.1 coordinate 2,468,960, forward strand.
CACATCCACCCATCACTACTCCATGCCCCTACAGGCTCAAGTGAAGGACAGGTCTCTCATATAGAAAGGCACCAAGCTAGCAGTGTTGTATCATAATATAACCTGGTCAGGTGAAGCGTGTCATACACAAGTATCCATCTGTCTGTTAGCTAGCCTCCCAGCTCTACAGAGCGACAGACAGGCAAGCTAGCTAATACACTCAGTGGCGGTCCATCCCTACACCAGACAGCTTGACCCTCTTCGCACACAGACTGTGTGTGTTTGTGTGTGTGTGTGTGTGTGTGTGTGAGTGTGTGTGTGTATGTGTGTGTGTAGAGGGTCCGTCACAGGGTCACCCTCCCGTCTCTCTCCCCCTCACTCCCTCCACCTTTCCAACCCTTCTCTCCTCAAAACCTCCACCCTTCCACACCTCCACCCTTCCACACCTCCACTCTTTCTCAGCAGGGGAGTCTGTGCTCTCTCTGCCCCCCACGGCCACAGACAGACCTGGGGCAGCTCCTAGGACAGCAAGCAGCGCTCGCCATCTGTGTGTGTGTGTGTGTCAGAGAGGTAGTGTGTTAGAAGGGTATTCCCAGCAAACCAATATTGGTTCTGTGAAAGTTCCCAGAACATTCGTTAGGTCATGGCAAATGTTCTCATAACACAAAAACTGTGCAGTCGTGCTGACAATTATAAAATGTTTGTGTAAAACATTCACCTGATGTTGCAAGAACGTTCCTAGAACACATTTAATCTGTTCTTTAAAGGTTCCCAGAACGTTTTATTTCATTCATTCAACATCCAAGACAACTCCCATAACTTAATTAAACGTACTGGGAACCTTTAAAAAACTTAGATCAGGTGTTCTGTCAACATTCTTAAAACATTATATGAATGTCCTGTGCAACCTAACTTAAACATTGTATGAATGTCATCACAACTGAGCATATTTGGTGTTTTGGTAACCTATCTCTTGTAATGTACCCAAACTGTTCCCACAACCTAATTAAATGTTCTGGGAACCTTTAAAGAACTCAGAAAGGCTGTTCTGTCAACATTCTTGCAACATCAAAGGAAAAACGGGACAGTTTTAGTGTTATGGGAATCTATCTCTTCATATCCCCACAATGTTCCCACAACCTAAAGAAACATTCTGGGAAACTTTAAAGAACAGACAAAATGTGTTCTGAGAAAGTTCTTGTAACATCAGGTGAATGTTTTTTGCATCCTAAAAGAAACATTGTAGAATCACCGCATAACTGGGCAGTTTTTGTGTTTTGGGAACATATATTTTTTGATGTCCCCACAATGTTCTCACCAGACTGTTCCCACAACCTAATGAAACATTCTGGGAATGTTTAAATGTGTTCTAGGAATGTTTCATCAGTACGACTGGTCAGTTTTGAGAACATTTGACGCGACCTAACAAATGTTCTGGGAACTTTCACAGAACCAATTTTGTATTGCTGGTAAAACATTACTGGTACATTGTGTTATTACAATAACTGGAAACCTAATGAAAACTTTGGGGAATTTTCTGTGGTCGTTGTTCGAGATGTTGTGCACAACATTTAAGTGAATGTTATGAGAACATTCGAATGATATTTCATTTAAAACATAAAAAATACACTACCAGTCAAAAGTTTGGACACACCTACTCATTCAAGGGTTTTTCTTTATTTTTACTATTTTTAACATAGTAGAAAAATAGTGAAGAAATCCAAACTATGAAATAACACATATGGAATCACGTAGTAACCAAAAAAGTGTTAAACAAATAAAAATATATTTTATATTTGAGGTTCTTCAAAGTAGCCACCCTTTGCCTTGATGACAGTTTGCACACTCTTCGCATTCTCTCAACCAGCTTCACCTGGAATGCTTTTCCAACAGTCTTGAAGGAGTTCCCACATATGCTGAGCACTTTTCCTTCCGACTCATCCCAAACCATCTCATTTGGGTTGTGGTCGGGGGATTGTGGAGGCCAGGTCATCTGATGCAGCACTCCATCACTCTCCTTCTTGGTAAAATAGCCCTTACACAGCCTGGAGGTGTGTTGGGTCATTGTCCTGTTGAAAAACAAATGATAGTCCCACTAAGCCCAGATGGGATGGTGTATCGCTGCAGAATCTTATCCAGAGCGACTTACAAATTGGTGCATTCAACTTAAGATAGCCAGTGGGACAACCACATCTTGATCATAGTAAGTACACTTCTTCAAACAAGCAGCTGTGAGCAAAGTCAGTGCAATCAGGGACAACTACATCTCGATCACAATAAGTACATTTCTTTAAACAAGTCAGTGCTAGCAGGTGAAATAAGTCAGGTGTTAGTTTAGACAAAATAAATCACAGACAGTGTCACCAGCAAAGCACCCCCACACCATAACATCTCCTCCTCCATGCTTTACGGTGGGAACTACACATGCGGAGATCATCCGTTCACCCACACCGCGTCTCACAAAGACACGGCGGTTGGAACTAAAAATCACCAATTTGGACTCCAGACCAAAGGACACATTTCCACCGGTCTAATGTCCATTGCGCATGTTTCTTGGCCCAAGCAAGTCTCTTCTTCTTATTGGTGTCCTTTAGTAGTGGTTTCTTTGCAGCAATTCAACCATGAAGGCCTGATTAACACAGTCCCCTCTGAACAGTTGATGTTGAGATGTGTCTGTTGCTTGAATTCTGTAAAGCATTTATTTGGGCTGCAATTTCTGAGGCTGGTAACTCTAATGAACTTATCCTCTGCAGCAGATTTAACTCCGGGTCTTCCTTTCCTGTGGCGGTCCGCATGAGAGACAGTTTTTGCGACTGCACTTAAGGAACTATCAAAGTTCTTGAAATGTTCTGTATTGACTGACCTTCATGTCTTAAAGTAATGATGGACTGTCGTTTCTCTTTGCTTATTTGAGCTGTTCTTGCCATAATATGGACTTGGTCTTTTACCAAATAGGGCTATCTTCTGAAAACACCCCCTACCTTTTCACAACACAACTGATTGGCTCAAACGCATTAAGAAGCAAAGAAATTCCACAAATTAACTTTTAAGAAGGCACACCTGTTAATTGAAATGCATTCCAGGTGACTACCTCATGAAGCTGGTTGAGATAATGCCAAGAGTGTGCAAAGCTGTCATCAAGGCAAAGGGTGGCTATTTGAAGAATCTCAAATATAAAATATATTTGGATTTGTTTAACACTTTTTTGGTTACTACATGATTCCATATGTGTTATTTCATAGTTATGATGTCTTCACTATTATTCAACAATGTAGAAAATAGTGCAAATAAAGAAAAACCCTTCAATGAGTAGGTGTGTCCAAACTTTTGACTGGTCCTGTATATATTTTGTTATCAACAACATTTTATGAACGTTTTTGGGATGTTATCATCCTAATGTTTGACAAAACGCTAACTATAACTTATTGGGAACCTTAGCTTATGTTCTGGGACTCTTCCCGGTTTGATGGGTTGTCAGTGGGTTTGTGTGGGTTTTTGAGTAAGTGTATGAGTTAGATAATGACAGTGTACCGTAGTGTGTGTGTGTGTGTGTGTTTGTGTATGTATGTGTGTGTGTGTGTGTGTGTGTGTCAGCATGTTTGGGTGAATGAAAGTATGGAGGGCTCCTGGGTTACCATGGCAGTTTGTTCTCATCACTACATGCGCTTCGGTGACACACAGTCACTCATGCACACAGGCACGCAAACACACACACACACACACACTCACATACAGTGTTGTCATGCTGGCCAGAGCAGACGATGGGCTCATGGGAGGCGAATCCCTTCTCCTGTTTGTTCCAGCTCACAGAATACAGAATAAGCTTCTCCACTCTCAAACCAGGCCAAAGCAGACCAAAGTAGGCCAAACACCTAGGCCAAAAAGCCCCATGGCAGCAGATAAGGATTATTTCTGCCTGGCTCTGAGGGTGATGGTGGTGGCAGCACCCCAACGGGGACCGGGACAATATCCCTTTGACACACACAAAGGGAGAGAGAGGGGGTGTGTGTCAGGGAGAGGGTGTGTGTGTGGCACGTGTGACAGTGTAGCAAGGGGACCTGAGGCGTGTGTATGTGGGCCTGGGTTCAGCTGGCATTGGGTTTGGTGGGTTGGCATTGGGGTGTTAGTGGTTTAAAGCAGGCGTGAACAGCCTCTCGCTTCCTTCCTCCAGTCCCTGTCTCTCTCTGTCGATCTGCCTCTCCTCTCTCCCTCCCTCCATTTGAACATATTTCCCTTTCCTTCTCTCACTCACTTTGTCTCTCCCTCCCTTCCTCCCTCCCTCTGTGCCAGGGCTAGGGTGGTTGTGTTGCGTTCTGGTCGCTTTCCCACCTCTTGTTCATCTGCTGTTATTTGTGGTGTTCAGTTAACCCCCCGTATTCTCTCTCTGGCAGCTAATTACCACACCAAACAGCGGGAAGTTTAAGTTTGAAGTTTGATGAAGGTTAACGAAGGGCGTCATCGGTAAGTTTTGTGAAAGTTTGGAGTGTGTGTGTGTATGTGTGTTGGTATTGAAGCCTCAGGGATGCGTCATAGGTTACTGTTGTAGCTCAGGTAGGAGGTTGCTGTGATGCAGTGAATTAGAATCTTGTTAAACACACGCTGCGGAAGCAAGAAAACACACACACACACAAACCCCCCTGTGAATCAGCGTTAACCCTGCTCAGACTCTGCCCCCCCCAGCAGTATGTGTGTGTGTATGTGTCAGAGCCTGGTTCCTCTCTAGGTTTCTTCCTAGGTTTCTGCCTTTCTAGGGAGTTTTTCCTAGCCACCGTGCTTCTACATCTGCATTGCTTGCTGTTTGGGGTTTTAGGCTGGGTTTCTGTGTAGCACTTTGTGACATCTGCTGATGTAAAAAGGGCTTTATGAATACAATTTGATTGATTGATTGATGATGCAATGCCTCCATCACATACAACAGGAGCCTCACTAGATAACCTCTTGGCCCTGCTCCAAACCCCACTGACACTCATCTCAGAGCGAAGGATGTGAGTGTGTGTGAGTGTGTGAGTGTGTGTGTGTGTGTGTGTGTGCATGCACGTGTTTGTTCATTTGTTTGTGTGTGTTCATTACTGTGTGTGTGTACATTATATGCGTTCATTTGTTGGTGTGTGTCATCATCATGTAGTGTTAAAATCCATATCCTGTAACGTCAGCTTTGTGAGACGCAGCATAGCGGGGACAGTAGATGTAATATCCATCAGATTGATTTCATTATATGCATCTCTTTCTATCTATCTATCAGTGCCATGGGAACTCAATCTCATCTGCTGATTGCTTCGCTCTCCTCGCTCTCACAACATTAAAGAAACATCTATGTTTCATTAACGCACCACTGATCATTCAAGCAGATATCCTTTAGAAACCCCCACGGATCGAGAGTGAACAGTGTTCAAAATATTCCTACCACCAGTTTAATCATTAAACTGACAAAAATTATATGGTATATGAATATGTCTAACTCATTACATGAACAGGCACAGAGGGCAAGTATGCTTTTCCCCACAGTGGAACAGTTCTACCGTGTAGCATCACAGTTTCCAGGACTTTTCCTGTGAACTGTGCAGGAAAAACACTATACATCCTATGGTCAGGAAAAACTCCATAGGAGGTCAGAACAGGAGCTACCCTAAGGCCCAGAGCTTTACCTGGTAAGGACACTACATTCTAGAAAAACTTCTAATGAGGTTAGGAGCTACAGAAGAGCCCAGAGGTGTTCTTGTTCAGGGAAAACTCCTTTCCCTAACCCTTATATTATTACCTTGCAGTTGTTGAATCCCTCTCTGAACAGGGGTCAGGTACCACTATGGAGATGGGCCTGAACATGGACTTCAGGTATTGAGGCAGTTTAGTATGACCAGCATAGCCTGGAGATAAAAACACACTTATTAACACATTATCTCTATTTATCTCTCTCTATATACCCTTCATTTGCTTGCTCTCTCTCTCTCTCTCTCTCTCTACCACACTCCCTGTCTATCTGTCTGTCTCTCAAACACAAAATCAGCTTGAGTAAATCATGACATTTATTAACGAGAGATTTGTGCAATGCTATAGTTCCATTTCTACACAGATATGTTAAGTTACTGTACCAGGGTTCATGGTGATGAACAGATGTCACAGGACCAGACCAGGCGGATCTCTCCTCCTTCTAAGATGAAGCTGGTGACTCCAGCAGACAGAGCAAACAGGATGGACAGGATCTGCTGAGCTACCACTAACAACACCTCAATGTTGATATGGTTAAACTCATCAAAACAGCCCCACGCACCCGTCATGGATACAATAGATAGATACTTTATTTTAGCTGGGCATTATTTTCAACAGTGCTATGTATAACTGTGTTGTAACTGATCTGTACATTGTGTTTCTGTATAATACTGACTTATTTGCATTACCCAATCAAGACTTTCATCAGGTATGCAATACCTAAAATGTACTATACGGGCTGGTTTCCCCGACACAGATTAAGCCTAGTTCTGCACTAAAAAGCACCTAAAATGGTGAATCTCCATTGGACATGCTTCTTAGTCCAGCACCAGACTTAATCTGGTGCAGCACAAGTTTAGTTGTCCTTATCTTCATCATTCTAAAGACATCCTTGAATAATATATGACTAGAATTAGATGCAGAAGGCTTTCACTTCTCTTCACAAAGATTGAATGGTTATGGGTCTGAATAAATAACTGCTATAGCCTACCGCCATCGCGCGTTCGCTCTTCTTTCAAACTACCCGTGAGTTCTATTGGCTGCTGTATTTAACATTTAGCAAACAAGAGCTTGCGTCCCTCTTTGAATAGTCTATTGGTATAAGAAATGCTCAAAAAAATATTTCCAGCAAGCTATTCTAGTCTAGCTTTTCCTGCATGGGACTCCAAGAGCTAAGGAGTGTTTTTTAAGGAGAGAGGCCAGCGGAACACAGGTGCGTGCGTATTGCGCAAGAGACAGGGGCTATAAATTAGAAGCTTATTATGCATAACCCATCATTCATTAGCTAAATATAAGGCTAATACTGATTGAATTTATTGCCTGAAAGAGGTAGGCTTGGACATCTACATATAGGGCTATATATCAATCTAGAACAGGATGATCTATTTTGGATGCAATTTGAATGGAGGTGATGGAGAGAGAGAAAGTATGCGAGAGAGTGCTCACACATGCACTGATTTAAAGCAACGATATTCGAGTGATAGGCTGTTTTAAAACTCTGCAGTGGCAATTAATTTTTTAAAATCTTTACAATAAAATAAGGTGACCCCTGAAGGCCAGGTGGAGATGGGTAAATGAGACACGCATTCAGTCTTTATATTGCAAATGCAGGCCTACCTGTCACAAAAAAAGTTACAAGGATGAGATGATAGGTCTACATGCATTGTGAACTGCGTTCCATACTGAGATGGGCTGTCTGTCCCCACCATGAGCGTTGATTCATCATGCAGAGGCCGTAGAGAAGCCAGATTTAGACATTGCATATAATTTAACAGTTCCATTTCACGCCACGCTGTTCATATAAATAATGTATTATAATTTACTGGTTTCTTGCAGTTATTTACCCCGGGAAAAGGGAGTGGTTTTGGGCAGTAAATAACCGGGTTCCCACCATTCAACCCTAGTGTGTCCCTGCGTGGTGTGTTCCCCTCAGGGCATTGTTGTCCTTGTTCAGTCGGTCCATGATGGTCTTCCAGCTGATGTCATCAAACTCTGTGGACTCTTTGGGAAGCTGCTTACGGATGTCCTCGCCCAGGAACATGTTCTAGAGAAGAGAGGGATGAAATAGAGAGCGAGAGGAGGGATAGAGAGAGAGATAAAAAAGGAGAAAAACTGATAAAAGAAAGCAGAGAGAAAAGAGACAGAGAGAGTGAAAGAAAGAATGAGAGAGAGAAAGAAAGAGACAGAAAGAGAAGGGAGAGAGAGAAAAACAGACAAGTTGAACCTCTCTCTAAACGTGTTACAGGTGTGTTTACAACAGGCCGTACGCAATAGATGTTGCTAAAACACCACTCTGTTTAGACAGTTGATCAGTGCTAAGTGAGCAAACATGTTTTACATTGTACTCCATGTGTTTTAGGTTGTATCAATATGTTTTATGTTGTACTCAATGTGTTTTATGTGTACTCAGGATATGGGCGTCAGAGGACTCTGTGAATGTTTGTGAGTTGATGTGAAAGGTTGTTTGTATATAGAAGAGCATACAACTTAAATGAAGGCCTACACCGTGTTATGCTCCTGACCCCCGAGAACATCCTAAATCTGTGTCAGGGTGTAAGAATGTATGAGAATGTGTGAGGAAAGGAGAGAAAGAGAGAAAGTGAGAGAGAGAGAGAGAGAGAGAGAGAGAGAGAGAGAGAGAGAGAGAGAGAGAGAGAGAGAGAGAGAGAGAGAGAGAGAGAGAGAGAGAGAGAGCAAAAGAGAGAGCAAAAGAGAGGGAGAGAGAGAGAGAGAGAGAGAGAGAGAGAGAGAGCGAGATAGTGTGTGTGTGCATTGGGGTTATATGCATACATGACAGTGTGTTTTGAGCAATGATATATGTGTTTGTGTGTGTCTCTCTCTCTCTCTGCATGTGTGTGTATCCTCAGTGAGTACCACCTCTATGAACTCCAGCACCAGAGAGAGGCAGCGCTCCCAACGGTCCACCTCCTTCTCAAAGGCCCTGACGATCCTGGATGCCTTCATTGTGGAGAGGGTCTCCTGGTAGTCATCTAAGGCCTGGAACACCTCCTCTGTACCCCTGGAGAGGATAGGAGACACACAGTCAGATGGCACTAATGCACTTATTACAATGACTCGACCCTTCAAAATTTGAAATGGGGACACAAGAAACGGTTGGATGGTTCAGACAACGTAAATGATCATCATGGTCAGACATTACATCATGAAAACATCTCACATGAAAGAGCAGCATATGGCCATGGTCAGAGAACATTAATACATTTGTATACTCACTTACATCATAATAAAATAATTATATGCATTCAGAAATACATAATGGACATACTCAGTCAGAAACTGTAACATATACAGATATGTTGACAGGTGTGGCTAATTCAGATATAAAGCCCTGCTCAGACAGAATAGCCATGCAATATAAGCAAGCCTGTTTCCATATCCATACAGTCTCCAGTAGTCTATTTAGTGCTGGCTATAACAGTGCTGTTTCACCAGTCTCCAGTAGTCTATTTAGTGCTGGCTATAACAGTGCAGTGTTACTGCTGTGTTTGGTGGGCTAAGCAGCCCAGTCCAGCCTGACAGCTATTATCATTGACTCACATGGAGCCCTACACACACCCCCCCAGCGTGCCTGGTAACCATGGCAGCAGCCTCGCGCAGCACTGCAGCCATCACCATGCCAACGGCAGCCTTCTGCGAGGATCAGACGCGGTGGGTGACACCTGAAGCGCACACACACACACACACACACATACATACACACACACATACACACACACACATACATACACACACACACACTCACAAACACACAGAGAGATCATGGCTTCAGCCTTCAGCAGGTGAAGAATGCCCTACAATCCCCCTCCTCCTGTTCTGAGCTGCACCTTCCCCGTCTGGCTAATGAGAGACCCTGCCTGGCTCTGGGCTGACACACTGTGTGGTAGACAGACACACACACACCGCTACTCACACATACACATGCACACCGCTACACACACACACACACACACACACACACACACACACACACACACACGCTACACACACACACACCACTACACACACACACACCGCTACACACACACACACACCACTACACACACACACACACCACTACACACACACACACACACACACACAAACACACTGCTACACACACACACACACACTGCTTCACAGATACACATATACACAAGCACTCACACTGCTGTCCACTTATTAATAACCAGTCCTCCAATGTCAATTTGAGCTTTCTCAAGGACTGTGGCACTGAGAGACTGGGGCCATGCAGAGCAGAGAGGAGGAGAGGAGTGGAGAGGAGAGGACATTAATCCATTCCCACTGAGTCCCGACAGACCACAGGAACTACAGGTTCATCTACCTACACAATACCTCAGACTTGTGGGTTGTCAGGATAGAGAATAGCCTACCTGTTGTTTCACCACCTTAGATGGAAGAGAAAGGAGGAAAGGAATGGATTCAAACTTGGCTCTAAAGGAGAGAGAGAGAGTGAGAGAGAGAGGGGGGAGAGAGAGAGAGAGAGAGAGGAGAGAGAGAGAGAGGGGGAGAGAGAGAGAGAGAGAGAGAGAGAGAGAGAGAGAGAGAGAGAGAGAGAGAGAGAGAGAGGGGGGGGAGAGAGAGAGGGGGAGAGAGAGAGACAGAGGGGAGAGAGAGAGACGGGGGGAGAGAGGGGGTAGAGTGAGGGGGAGAGTGAGAGAGAGGGGGAGAGAGAGACAGAGGGGGGGAGTGTGAGAAAGAGATGTGGGTACTTGAGGGAAGGGGAATGAAAGGAAGAGGCTAGGTCTGGGTCTGGCCTATGGCAGCCACACACTCCATCAGCTAGCCACATGCTCAGACTCAGAAATATACAGTAACACACACACACATACTGTTGGGTTCTAGTTTGAAATACTTGCTATACTAGAAGTTAATGGTTACATGTATGAGGAATGTATATGGTGGTGGTCAATGGAGGTTGGATAAGAAGTATGGGCCTGGAAAGTTACTAAGTAAGGGAAAAGGTAATCACTTGGTTGTGGTCACTGATAAGGGTGGATAGCTGTGGATTAGTGAGGAAAGTGGGCCGAGGTCAGGTCAGGTCACATGAAGGGAGAAGAAACAGTTTTATTACACACTTAACTTAAGTTCCTGCCTAGCAACAGAGCTGTATTGGCTGTCTAGATTTGCAAGGAGTTGACCCTAAAGGAGGGTATACATATATGCACTTGTGGAAATATGTTTTTGTCTTCGCAGCGGTTTGACCCAGTGGGTGAATAAACTTGGTTTGAGCTTTGACTAGTTGTCCATTAGTTTTAACTACGTTTATTTAGAACCTAACAATACACACACCACTCAGAGCATAAACACACACGTCACAAATGGCATAACCCGCTCAGAGCATACACACACACACACACACTGGTTAGATGCACACGTGGTATAAACACACACACAAACTCACTGATCCACAACATTCACCACCAGTCCACACATACTGTATGCTTCACTTGATCTATCCATCTGCCACACACACACACACACCAACCATACTTGTTCTACATGTTGATCGATCTGGTGTTATCCAGCAGAGCTAGAGGAGAAAAGCCCAGAGGGCCGGGCTCAGGACTAGTGGTCCAGAGAGCTGCCTGCCTGGCTGGCTCTACATGGCTGAATGGAGCCTAGAGTCACAGCCATTGGGAGCTGTGTGTGTGTGTGTGTGCTGTTTACTGTATACTGTAGCTAGCTTTGTGTGTGCATTTCTTATTACAAAAAGTGGCCTGCTTTTAATATATTTCATAAAAAAGGCTGTGGAATTATCTGTGGATATCTGTTGATGATGTGTGTGGGATGTCTTCTGTCAAACGTGTGTGTGTGTGTGTGTGTGTGTGTGTGTGTGTGTGTGTGTGTGTGTGTGTGTGTGTGTGTGGTGTGTGTGTGTGTGGCGTGTGTATGTGTGTGTGTGTGTGTGTGTGTGTGTGCGTGTGTATGTGTGTGTGCGTGTGTGTGTGTGTGTGTGTGTGTGTGTGTGTGTGTGTGTGTGTGTGTGTGTGTGTGTGTGTGTGTGTGTGTGTGTGTGTGTGTGGTGTGTATGCCTGAGGGCATGTTTTTAGAACCCAGTGTGTGTGCATGGCAGGGTTCTTGCAGTGTGAGGAACAGATGAGAGACAACCAGAGGGAGCTGACAAATCTACTGCATCGACTGTATTCAGAGGCACTCCTCTGAGACCCAGAACACACACACATCACACAAATCCAACTTCCACAGTTAGAAATTAAAGAAATATGTTGCAGATAATTCAGGGCTCTATGCTGATCTATTTTACAAGGAGCAAGTGTTTTCGCCTAATTTGAAAAATGTATGCGCACACAAAGAAATGTAGGAGCACAATGCTAAAAATTTTTTGGTAATAAAGCTAGAATGCTTAATTTTTCTAGGCGCACTGGTTCTCCTAAATACAAATTCCAGGTCTCATAGCAAATATTTAGGCACACATGCTAGTAAAATGGTCGCACTGTACAGCCCTGTCATCGGGACCATATCTGGAAACAGTAGTGTTTATCAGGGAGCAATGAAAGCCATATCCCTGCTTTCTGCCCTCACTCACCCCTATGTTTACAGCGACCGACTGACTGCGGCATAGCCCGGCATAGTTTAGCCTCCTAGATTTCCCCCCTCCATGGCTGACTGCCTGTGTTTAGCGTTAGCCTTAGCATAGCGTAGCAGTAGCCTCCTAGCCCCTCCACCCCCCTTATTGGCCACTAAGTAAGTATTGCTAGCCTTAGCGTAGCCTAGTCTTCCTGGCTAACCTCCTGTGCCGTAGCATTAGCATTAGCCTAGCATAGCAGAATCCTCCTAGCCTTTCCTCCCTCCTTGGCCAATAGCCTCCCTGGCTGACTGCCTGTGCCATAGCCTTAAGGCTTGGGCAGACTTCATGCAGCCTAGCGATTCGGAGCGCACCGCAATGTTGCAATAAAATTTTTTGTCTTCTTCTTCTTTTTGTGGCTTTCCGGCAGACTAGACATTGTGTTGCGTATTGGTGCCTTTCGCAGGTCGGAGTGTGGATTGCAGATTTTGGTCACTTATACACCTATACACTATCCCCAAAAACCCACCACCCTATCCCACTACTTTGGCCCTAAATGATCCTAAACCAGACTAGACGCTGGGAGGATGGAACCGCTTCTCTCAAAACTTCCTGTAGATCTTCTGCACTAAAATCTCTCACACCCAAATATTTCTCTGCTGCTGCAACTACCACATCTATCTTCTGTGATATCCGCTCCATAATTGCAGTGCAGCTGATCACCATGGCTATAAATGCAAGAAATCCAACCTTAATAAAACTCATCCTCTCTGGCTCTCTCTCTCTTCAGACCTACTCACTGGGGGCCTCCCAGTTGACTCACTTACCCTTGGGCTATCCTCTACCCTCTTCACTGCCTCAGCATAGGAACCTTTCTGCCCCACTTGAACTCTGGCAATATCAATCTGTCTCTCTCTCACAGGGCACTTCTGATCCCCAGCTGCATGGGCACCCCCACAGTGGACACATAATGCTTTCTCTATCCCAATTGTACACTTCTTATTTCTATGCCCTCCTGCACATTTCTCACATCGAGGGATCTCCCTTCCTCACACTGCTGCAACATGTTCGAATCCTTGGCATCTAAAGCACCGAAGCAGGTTCAGAACATAGGCCCTCAAAAGAATAGCAAATATAACCTAACCTGACCTTATCAGGTAGAATCTCTGTGTCAAAGCTCAACAAGACAGACAGGGTTCTCAGTCTCGCAATTGCCACTGGGTCTATGTCTCACCAAACAGCGTGCTTCACACTAGGAATATTATTTTTAATTTGATCCATCTCTACGCTACCCCACTGATCACTCCTTTTAGCGGCACCTTGCTCCGTAGAGCAAATCACACCACATGTTGAGCCCCGAGCCATGTGACTCAAAGGGCCCGCTTCCTATGGGTGGTGGATACAAAAAAGTCAAAACAATTCCACTTCTTAATACTTTCACAGATTTCAAGTTTGTCCTTTACCCAGCTTGACACAACGTATGGGTCGGCCAAAAAACAGGAATCCACTCTTTCCAAAACATCTCACTCCAAAATCATTTCTTGTAGGATTCTCAGGGCAAACGTTGGAAGACTCTACCATATGGTGAGGCATATATCTGTACCTGGGGCAAAAGTTCAGGATGTCACCAGGTTGCTTCCCGAGGCTGTGAGTCAGTAACCGGGGGCTGATACTGTCATGGTTCAGTCTTCCCGAGTGGCGCAGTGGTCTAAGGCACTGCATCGCAGTACTAGCTGTGCCACTAGAGATCCTGGTTTGAATCCAGGCTCTGTCGTAGCCGGCCGCGACCGGGAGACCCATGGGGCAGTGCACAATTGGTCCAGGGTAGGGGAGGGAATGGCCGGCAGGGATGTAGCTCAGTTGGTAGAGCATGGCGTTTGCAACGCCAGGGTTGTGGGTTCAATTCCCACGGGGGGTCAGTATAAAAATAATGTATGCACTAACTGTAAGTCGCTCTGGATAAGAGCGTCTGCTAAATGACGTAAATGTAATGGTTCATGTGGGGTCACATTACATTATGAAGGACAGCTCAGAACAGCTGAAGATGGACTTTAAATAATTGATTTGGTCTCTACTTGACACCAACAAATGCCCAAGAATATATGGCTCTCTGCCCTCCCTAAATTGTGGCATTGAGCGGTTCAGCAGACTTTAGCCCTCCATAACTGGCTACGAGACTATTGCAGCTCTGTGGGTGTAACATTTATTGACAATTTTGATACCTTCTGGAAACAAAGCTCGTATTATAAGGAGGATGGGATGCAACCAAATAATTTGGGTTCCTGGATCCTATCACAGCATTATAAGTGACTCCCGAGAGGCGCAGTGGTCTAAGGCACTGCATCACAGTGCTAGCTGTGCCACTAGAGATCCTGGTTCGAGTCCAGGCTCTGTCGCGACCGGGAGACCCATGGGCGGCGCACAATTTGTCCAGCGTCGTCCAAGGTAGGGGAGGGTTTGGCCGGCAGGGATGTGGGTTCGTTTCCCACGGGGGGCCAGAATAAAAAAAATAAAATAAAAAAAAACATGTATGCATTCACTAACTGTAAGTTGCTCTGGATAAGAGCGTCTGCTAAATTACTAAAATGTAAATAAGGCTGCTTTGAGATAATGACTTATCAATGACCCAAGTCCAGCTCATTTAATTCCTACCATTGCGTCGCTGAGTTGTCACAATGCTTCAGAAAATGTACATTATCCTAGGGGCGTTGGAAGACACAATGTAAATAACCTAATTTATGTCCCTCTTACTGCCCGGAATGCCTCTGCTGATCCCACAGCTATTGTATGCAGTAATCATATGCCTATGAACCAGAGTAATACTGTTAGCACTGAGGTGGTGTGCCCTAGTAGGAAGTCCAATGTGTGCAGCTCACCCTGCACTAATAAAAATAACTTGAGTATGTCTATCTCTGCTAAGCTTCCCAGTAAAGCAAGAAAAATAATCACGCATCCCAGAAAAGTGTTAAAAATAGCCCATGTTAACATATGTAGCTTAAGAAACAAGGTTCATGAAATCAATAATTTGCTAGTAACAGATGACATTCATATTCTGACAATCTCTGAAACTCACTTAGATAATACCTTTAATGATACAGTGGTAGCAATACAAGGTTATATCATTTACAGAAAATACAGAAATGCCAACGGCAGCGGTGTTGCGGTCTATTTCAGAACCACATTCCTGTAAAGCTTAGAGAGGATCTCATGTTAAATACTGTTGGCTACAGGTTCACCTGCCTCACCTAAAGCCCATTCTGGTGGGAAACTGCTATAGACCACCAAGTCTTAACAATCAGTATCTGGATAACGTGTGAAATGCTTGATAATATATGTGATATCATTGGAGAGGTATACTTTCTGTGTGATTTAAATATTGACTGGCTTTCATCAGGCTGCCCACTCAAGAGAAAGCTTCAAACTGTAACTAGTGCCTGCAACCTGGTTCAGGTTATCAATCAACCTACCAGGGTAGTTACTAACAGTACAGGAATGAAATCATCAACATGTATTGATCATATCTTTACTAATGCTGCAGAAATTTGTTTGAAAGCAGTATCCAAATCCATCGGATGTAGTGATCACAATATACAGTGAGGGAAAAAAGTATTTGATCCCCTGCTGATTTTGTACGTTTGCCCACTGACAAAGACATGATCAGTCTATCATTTTAATGGTAGGTTTATTTGAACAGTGAGAGACAGAATAACAACAAAAAAATCCAGAAAAACGCGTGTCAAAAATGTTATAAATTGATTTGCATTTTAATGAGGGAAATAGGTATTTGACCCCTCTGCAAAACATGACTTAGTACTTGGTGGCAAAACCCTTGTTGGCAATCACAGAGGTCAGACGTTTCTTGTAGTTGGCCACCTGGTTTGCACACATCTCAGGAGGGATTTTGTCCCACTCCTCTTTGCAGATCTTCTCCAAGTCATTAAGGTTTCGAGGCTGACGTTTGGCAACTCGAACCTTCAGCTCCCTCCACAGATTTTCTATGGGATTAAGGTCTGGAGACTGGCTAGGCCACTCCAGGACCTTAATGTCCTACTTCTTGAGCCACTCCTTTGTTGCCTTGGCCGTGTGTTTTGGGTCATTGTCATGCTGGAATACCCATCCACGACCCATTTTCAATGCCCTGGCTGAGGAAAGGAGGTTCTCATCCAAGATTTGACGGTACATGGCCCCGTCCATCGTCCCTTTGATGCGGTGAGGTTGTCCTGTCCCCTTAGCAGAAAAACACCCCCAAAGCATAATGTTTCAACCTCCATGTTTGACGGTGGGGATGGTGTTCTTGGGGTCATAGGCAGCATTCCTCCTCCTCCAAACACGGCGAGTTGAGTTGATGCCAAAGAGCTCTATTTTGGTCTCATCTGACCACAACACTTTCACCCAGTTCTCCTCTGAATCATTCAGATGTTCATTGGCAAACTTTAGATGGGCATGTATATGTGCTTTCTTGAGCAGGGGGACCTTGCGGGCGCTGCAGGATTTCAGTCCTTCACGGCGTAGTGTGTTACCAATTGTTTTCTTGGTGACTATGGTCCCAGCTGCCTTGAGATCATTGACAAGATCCTCCCATGTAGTTCTGGGCTGATTCCTCACCGTTCTCATGATCATTGCAACTCCACGAGGTGAGAACTTGCATGGAGCCCCAGGCCGAGGGAGATTGACAGTTCTTTTGTGTTTCTTCCACTCCCTTTAAGAGTGTGCTCCTAATCTCAGCTCGTTACCTGTATAAAAGACACCTGGGAGCCAGAAATCTTTCTGAATGAGAAGGGGTCGAATACTTATTTCCCTCATTAAAATGCAAATCAATTTATAACATTTCTTACATGCGTTTTTCTGCATTTTTTTGTTGTTATTCTGTCTCTCACTGTTCAAATAAACCTACCATTAAAATTATAGACTGATCATTTCTTTGTCAGTGGGCAAACGTACAAAATCAGCAGGGGATGATATACTTTTGTCCCTCACTGTAGGTGCCATATCAAGGAAAACCAAAGCTCCACAAGCTGGGCCTAATATTGTTTAGAAGAGGTCATACAAGAGGTTTTGTAGTGATTCCTGTGTTGTTGATGTGAAGAATATG
Source organism: Coregonus clupeaformis (assembly GCF_020615455.1). NCBI lineage: Eukaryota > Metazoa > Chordata > Actinopteri > Salmoniformes > Salmonidae > Coregonus > Coregonus clupeaformis. The sequence continues at coordinate 2,486,281 of NW_025533456.1, forward strand.
TGTTGGTCCGTGGTGTGTAATAACGAGCACCCACACGTTGCACTTGACACATTTATGAAATTGCTTATCCCAGTTACCATTAAGAAAATGACTATTAAAACTGTTAAATCCCCGTGGATTGATGAGGAATTAAACAATTGTATGGTTGAGAGGGGTGAGGCAAAAGAGACAGCAAATAGGTCTGGCTGTACAACCGATTGGCAAACGTACTGCAAATTGAGAAATCATGTGACTAAACTGAATAAAAAGAAGAAGAAACTACACTATGAAACAAAGATAAATGACATAAAGAATGATAGTAAAAAGCTTTGGGCAAATTGAATCAGATGGCTCATTCATCACAAAACCCACTGATATTGCCAACTACTTCAATGATTTTATCTTTGGCAGGATTATCAAATTTAGGCATGACATGCCAGCAACAAACGCTGACACTACACATCCAAGTATATCTGACCAAATTATGAAAGACAAGCATTGTAATTTTGAATTCCGTAAAGTAAGTGTGGAAGAGGTGAAAAAAATATTATTGTCGATCAACAATGACAAGCCACCGGGGTCTGACAACTTGGATAGAAAATTACTGAGGATAATAGTGGACGATATTGCCACTCCTATTTGCCATATCTTCAATTTAAGCCTACTAGAAAGTGTGTTTTCCTCAGGCCTGGAGGGAAGCAAAAGTAATTACTCTACCTAAGAATAGTAAAGCCCCCTTAACTGGCTCAAAAAACTCCTGAGTGGCGCAGTGGTCTAAGGCACTGCATCGCAGTGCTAACTGTGCCACTAGAGATCCTGATTCGAATCCAGGCTCTGTCGCAGCCGGCCGCGACCGGGAGACTCAGGGGCGTTGCACAATTGGCCCAGCGTCGTCCAGGGTAGGGGAGGGAATGGCCGGCAGGGATGTAGCTCAGTTGATAGAGCATGGCGTTTGCAACGCCAGGGTTGTGGGTTCAATTCCCACGGGGGGCCAGTATAAAAAAAATATGTATTCACTAACTAAGTCGCTCTGGATAAGAGCGTCTGCTAAATGACTAAAATGTAAATAGCCAACCAATCAGCCTGTTACCAACCCTTAGTAAACTTTTGGAAAAAATTGTGTTTGACCAGATAAAATGCTATTTTACAGTAAACAAATTGACAACAGACTTTCAGCATACTTATAGGGAAGGACATTCAACAAGCACAGCACTTACACAAATGACGAAAAATATTGTGGGGGCTGTTTTGTTAGACTTCAGTGCGGCTTTTGACATTATCGATGATAGTCTGTTGCTGGAAAAACGTGTGTGTTATGGCTCTACACCCCCTGCTATATTGTGGATAAAGAGTTACCTGTCTAACAGAACACAGAGGTTGTTCTTTAATGAATGCCTCTCCAACAAAATCCAGGTAGAATCAGGGGTTCCCCAGGGCAGCTGTCAATCTTTACTAACGACATGCCACTGGCTTTGAGTAAAGCCAGTGTGTCTATGTATGCGGATGACTCAACTCTACACGTCAGCTACCACAGCGACTGAAATGTCAGCAACACTGAACAAAGAGATGCAGTTAGTTTCAGAATGGGTAGCAAGGAATAAGTTAGTCCTAAAAATTTAAAAAACTAAAAGCATTGTATTTGGGACAAATCATTCACTAAACCCTAAACCTCAACTGAATCTTGTAATGAATAATGTGGAAATTCAGCAAGTTGAGGAGACTAAATTGCTTGGAGTAACCCTGGATTGTAAACTGTCATGGTCAAAACATATTGATACAACAGTAGCTAGGATGGGGAGAAGTCTGTCTATAATAAAGTGCTGCTCTGCATTCTTAACAGCACTATCAAAAAGGCAGGTCCTACAGGCCCTAGTTTTGTCGTACCTGGACGAGTGTTCAGTCGTGTGGTCAGGTGCCACAAAGAAGGACTACGGCTGGCCCTTGGATGTACACAGAGAGCTAACATGAATAATATGCATGTCAATCTCTCCTGGCTCAAAGTGAAGGAGATATTGACTTCATCACTACTTGTATTCGTGAGAGGTATTGACATGTTGAATGCACCGAGCTGTCTGTTTGAACTACTGGCACCCATGCATACCCCACAAGACATGTCACCAGAGGTCTCTTCACAGTCCCTAAGTCCAGAACAGACTATGGGAGGCACACAGTACTACATAGAGCCATGACTACATGGAACTCTATTCCACATCAAGTAACTCATGCCAGCAGTAAAATTAGATTTAAAAAACAGATAAAAATACACCTTATGGAACAGCGGGGACTGTGAAGCAACACAAACATAGACACATGCATACAAACACACAATAACAACGCACTATACACACGTACACATGGATTTTGTGTTATAGATATGTGGTAGTAGAGTAGAGGCCTGAGGGCACAGACTTAATGTGTTGTGAAATCTGTTATGAATGTATTGTAATGTTTTAAAAAATGTATAACTGCCTTAATATTGCTGGACCACAGGAAGAGTAGCTGCTGTCTTGACAGCAGCTAATGGGGATCCCTAATAAATCAAATCAAATCAAATGTTATTTGCAACATGTGCCGAATACAACAGGTGTAGACCTTACAGTGAAATGCTTACTTACAAGCCCTTAACCAACAATGCAGTTTTAAGAAAAAAGAAAAAAAGTGTTAATACAAATACACCTGTGGCCGCAGGTAGGCCCACTACATCCTGGACTGGCTCAACTTCAGAGCGCTCACCACTGCCGACTGACTCCATTTCGAGAAAATCAAGGTCCTCAAGAGAGCATGAAGACCTACACGTAAGTTTACTTGGTTTGTGTTCAGGAAACGTAGGTATATACACCTCGAAAGAAGGTGTGTACTCAGGAGACGAATAACTGATCTGTAGAGCGCCATTCTTACGCATTCGCGTCATCACACTTCCGACGTTTTTCGTCTCAAAATGAGCAGGCCTGCCAACGGCACTTGCTATGCAGATTTTCGCAGCTTAAATATTGTAACGCACCGGAGAATTGCTTGTCCCGCCGTGTGGGCAGTGTTGTCACTGTTGTGTAGGCAATTAAACTGAACCAAACTCGCTTGGTTCCTTGATCTGATCTATAGGCTATGGATTAGCAGCCTATTTTGCATTGATAACCAAATATAATCTCAGCGATTTTTCAAACAATAAACCAAACATTGTAGCTTTATTAGAATCCCCCCCTTTAAAAAAAAAAAGTAATAACTATGTGATTCTAGGCTATTTTGAAATGGTAAAAACAGCTGCTGGCTATGTGCATTTTTTCTCTATGAATGAAAATTATGACATTCTATTTTTAGCTGATATGGGAGTGAATACATACAAGCAGCAAATCAAACTGGGACAATGTTGTAGGTTCCACTGGAAAGTATAATAATATTTGCCAGGCCATATTATTTAATTATAAATCTGATTATTTCACATGGGGGAGATGTGGGAAACTAAAAGGCTAGCTTGCTTACTGTTTTTAGCCAGCTAGCTAGCATACTGCTAGCTGAGTAGCCTACAGCCAACTGGCAGGCACACAACGAGGTAATGTAAAACAAACCTAAACTTTCATCACATGTAGCTATTATTCAAATACGCAGTTGGTTTTATTTGAAATTAGCTAACAGTGGTGATGATGTTTTCAACATAATTATTATTTGCTTTTACCACAAATGGAAAGATAACAACAAGAAAATCTACTATCGCCCCCTTGTGAATGTTGCTATTTGCGAGTTTAGGAATGCATGGACTGGTGAGGTATCATGTTACTAAAAGGTGCACGTTGCTCTAAAAGAATCAGGCTCCACCAAAGCGCACATACACGCGGTAAATAACAGAGTGACGTGAGTGGAAAGCTTTAACCTCGAGTAGCCTTAGCCGCCTAGTCGTTCCCTGCTGACTGCCTGTACCGTAGCCTTAGCCTCTAGTAGGGGCGGCAGGTAGCTTAGTGGTTAAGAGCGTTGTGCCAGTAACCGAAAGGTCGCTGGTTCTAATCACCGAGCCGACTAGGTGAAAAATCTGTCAATGTGCCCTTGAGCAAGGCACTTAACCCTAATTGCTCCTGTAAGTCGCTCTGGATAAGAGTGTTTGCTAAACGACAAAAATGTAAATGTAAAATGTAGTAGAGTTAGCCTCCTAGCATTTCCCCCGTCCTTGGTCAATAGAGTAGCCTAGCCTCCCTGGCTGATCACCTTTGCCATAACCTTCGCCTCGCCTCCTAGCCTTTCCCCTCTCCCTGGCCAATCAGTGTGGCTGGCTGGGGATGCTAATTGAATTGGGCTGTAGGTCTAATTCTAATCTGCAGCAGATGGCCAGGGAATTTCTGAATTTTCCAGCAGTCAGCCAGGACCTGCCCAGGGTAATGAAATCCAGGAGAGGCTCACACAAACATGCACACACAGGCAGGGACGCAGACACACATGCACACAATCTTACTACTAAACACACTCACTCTCACTCTCAAACACACACACACACTCACCCTTATGGTGACATTTCTATGGGCGTATGGGCTAAGCACAAGGTGGCAGTGTTGGGCTGTGCGGGCCGGGCTTTGGCACGCTGTCCTAAAGACACAATAAAGACACAAATCAAGGGCCATAATTTGGAGAAAAGCTCAAACTGGTGGTTGAGTTATAATTTTCCGAGGTCTTGTGCAGCACTCATTGGAGAGTAAACAGCGTGAGTACTAAATCACACAGTAGGGAGGCAGGAGAGAGGTGTGTATGTGTGTGTGTGAAAACTTGTAATGTAATTACAGAACAACACAGAGAAGGAACATCGCTCCTCACTGTAACTACTATCATCAGCTATCAAGTACTGTACATCTGGGACTACTGTAGCGGGCCAACCGGAAAGTGTGCAGGCAAACAGAATAAAGGTGTGTAGGTGTGTGTGTGTGTGTGTGTGTGTGTACAACTGCTTTTCTTAGGTGTGGGCTGGCGTGTAGTGTTCTGTGTGTGACGTTAATGCGCACCCTAGTAAAACATAATGTGTGTGTTATTGTGTAGTGTTCTGTGTGTGACGTTAATGCGTACCCTAGTAGAACATAATGTGTTATTGTGTAGTGAAGTAGAAACGTGTAGATGTATTTTCTAAGTGTAGCCTACAATTATATATGATTGTGTTTGGATTATAGTGTACTTGGGCGAGTACATCGTGTGTGAGGTGTGTGTGTCCACACGTGTGCTTGAGTGTGTGTGTGCACGTGTCCGTGAGAGCCCGTGTGTAGGCAACTGCATGCGCAAGGATGTGCATAAGTGTGTATGTGTTTGCACCTGAGTCTGTGTGTGTGTATTCATGGCAGCCGGTCTAGGGGCAGTGAGAGATGGATGGGTGAGTCTGTGGGTGGTAATTACAGGTGATTTGTACACACACACACACACACTTACATCCCCTGTTTCCTCTCTCCAGCACGGGGACAAAGCACGCGTCAGCCCCCCATATAACCACCGTCAGCCAGCCGCTTTGGCCCAGTGTGTGTGTGTGTGTGCTTGCCAGGCAGGCCACATCTACATAGTGTGCTTTGGCAGTGTGTAGATTTGTGTGTGTGTGTGCTTACTCATATTATCCATAGTATCATCATCAATCATCTCTCCCCATAGCCAGACATCACCATCAGTTATTGAGAGGCACAATAATTTGGAATTGATTTAGTCCCCCACATTGGATACGATACATCGGCTGGCTCGGAATACAAAATGCTCAGTATTTGGCGGAGGGGTGGACGGGTAAATCCTGTAAAATGATTCTTAAGAGAGATCTAAGCCTCCCCCAGAGAGATTAAAAGAACCCCATCACATCTCTCCCCCTTTCCTCATCTTATCCTCCTCTCCTCCTTTCCTCTGGCTAGGGTTGTGAGGAGGAGGCATAAAAATGCACAATAGCTGGGCTCGTGTGTGTGTGTGCGTGCGCACGTGTGTGACGTGTGTGTGTATGCTTGTGCGTGTATACTCGTGTGTGTGTGTTGAATGAGGGGGAGGAGGTGAGAGATGACCTGACGGATGGAATCTCTCCTCCTACATTTAATCCTGGTGTTTACAAGGCAACACATTTGGGAGGAAAGAGAGATGAAAACAGAAAAAATGAAACGGAAACACCCGGCCCACAATGTCGTCCTCTGGGGTATGACTGGGAGCCTTTCAATAGAGAGAGATTGGCATGTGAGGAGGAGAGAGAGAGGGACCTCTTTAAGCTCCCACCTTCTTTCTCGCTATCTCTCTTTCTCTCCATCTTTCCTCCCATTTCACCCTAACACCATCCCACCATCCCTGCTGTATGTCTTTCTCAGTCCCTCTTTGTCACTCCTTCACTCTCTCTATCACTGTTCTTCCTCCCCTCCCTCTCTCTGTGCTGCGACCTGGCGGTGGCTCACTGGTGGGTGAGAGAAGCTGACGTGACTCCTGGAAACAGCCTGACAGAGGGAGGGGGAGAGAGAGAGAGGCGCTGCTGCCGCTTTAATTCCTGACACATCTCAACCTCATCATCCGCCACATTTAGACACACACACACACCAGGGTTTCCGTTAGCCGGTAATAGCCGGCTTTTGGCCAATAAAAAAATTGAATAGCTGATAAATAAAATTGCCGCTGGCCAATTGTTGAGGAGAAGAAAAAAATCCCATTGCGAAATAATTATTTTTAGCCTATTCATTGATGGAAATACCATTCGATGGATATACATTTAGTCAGTCTATGGTTAATTTGCATAATTTAGTGGAATAAAATTGGCGCGTGTGTACAGTATATTCGTTATGTATCTTATTTATCACACGCGTACAGCATATAGATACAGAGCCTTTAAGCGGAAAATCGGTCAGACAGCGCAAGAACTGCTGCTACAGCATCTCAAACAGCAAACATAGGCAATGGAAGGCAGGCTTTATCAGCACGTCACACACCACTTTGCAATGAGCTGGAGGCAGTATGCATTTTGAAAACATATACCGTACTTAATTGTTTGAAACCTGAACGTTTTCGCCTACTAGCCTACATATAATGAGGCATGTCTTACCTTGCTTCAAAGTAGCCTAGCCAAAATCAGACCATATCCGTGGAGGCAATTATTTTATATAAACTTTCTTTCATTGTCCAGTAGCCAAGGCACAATCCTAGTCATATTAGCAACCCATGCTAGTTGTTGCATATTAGATCTCTCTTCTTTCTACATGTCTAATGGATATTTTCATCTCTGTCACATGAAACTGCTCCCATGTGAGCTGCGATTTTGACAAAGGTGTTCTCCCGCTAATTGCATTATGGAACTAACATTGGCGCACAGCTTACTGCCATGTGCGCATTGCTGCGCTTATAATACGAATAAATAATAGTTGATCAACATTTGAAACGTTCTGATCGGTTGCATCAGCCTCATTGCTTTTTAACAGGATTTTGAAGTAGCCTAGACCTACTTGTTGTATACATTTGGGATCTATCGTCCCACAACTGTCCCAGAGTCAGTTTGGAACAGGCTATTTCTTTCTCGAGAAGCTGACCAATAGAATAGGTGAAATGTTCTACTATGAGGGATAGTAGATTGACATAGGCTAGTGATTTTGCTGTTCATTACTCTACTTGTTGGCTTAGGAAAAGTAAATGTGGATAGTTATTCTAACATCTTCAAAGTACACATCAGAATTCGGTAAGTACACATCAGAACACATCATTGAATCCTTTAATTGCAAGCTCTGTTAATATGAATGACCATAATCTAAATGTGATTTCTGTCATTCTGAGCACCGTGGGTGGACATCCTAATCAGGTTACGCAGCCAATGCATATGGGTCCGGTAAATTTCTCAAATGTCCGGTAAATTAAAATGCTGCCAGTCAAATGTCCGGTGACACATTTTCCTAACAGAAACCCTGACACACACACACACACACACACACACATATGTTAGCAGGACATAAACAAGGACACAGTCACAGTGTGGCTCCATCCTCTCTGCAGAAGCTCCATATAGCCCTGCCCTCAAGTCACAGATTTGTCCTTAATTGGAAAGTTGTCCTAATTGACTTTACCTAATTTATGGGTTAGATCATTTTTACCCTTACCCTAATTGAACCATAACTTCCATGTGTTTCTAGTCGGTGAGGAGGGTAATTGGATGATTGGGGAGTTGTGGAGTTGTTTTTCTCCATCAGACACAGTTATGTACAGCATCCGTATTATACAGTAGCCTCATATGGAAATTAGTCTAAATAAAACATGCACAAAGAATCACCACAACAGAAATAATCAAGGGAACGGTAATGTTTCAACTTGATAGAATGCAACTCCGTAGGGTTGGTACTAGTTTGTGTATGTAGATATATTAATTCTTCTTCCATTATTATTGTATTAGTCTGTGACACAGAGAGAAATAACAGAGATAAATAATGAGGGAGAGGTGAAAAGAGAGGATTATATGTAAAACTAGATGCAGACTTATGATAAGCAAAGAACTCAAGACTATAACCTACGTATCTGCCCCGTGTAGCTCAGTTGGTAGAGCATGGCGTTTGCAACGCCAGGGTTGTGGGTTCGATTCCCACGGGGGGCCAGTATGAAAATGTATGCACTCACTAACTGTAAATCGTTCTGGATTAGAGCGTCTGCTAAATGACTAAAATGTAATGTATCTATAATGTCACTCTAAATGGCTTATCCATTAAAGGTCATCCAACGCTATCAGAGGGACAATGAGTTTCACTTAAGGACATTTACATAATCCAGACAGAAATACATTTTGTTGAAGA